>NC_091940.1:28939374-29239374 GCF_041260155.1 Ptychodera flava
GTTGGAGATGGTATATCAGTATCTTTTTCAGAACGCCTTTTCGTATTTTGTAAACATTTCAGTTCACAGAGAATCGGAAGGTGATCTGAATCTATTCTGGTCAATACTTCAAAGTTGCTTACATAATTGAATAGTTGTGAAGAAACAATGACATAGTCTACGACACTACAGCCATAAGAAGTTACACATGTGAAATTTCCTGCTTTATCATTGGCTGATCGACCGTTTACAATACACAAATCGAAAATCTTACAGATGTTTAGTAAACACTTGCCTGATTCATTTATCACTTCGTCTTTGGAATTTCTAACTGAATGAAAATCTGAAGGTTTGTACATGGAGTCATTGAAAGGAAGATAATCAATTGAATCATCGTAGATGAAGTCATCCTCAGAGCTTGTTCTAGCATTGAAATCACCTCCTATGATAAAATAACTGTCAGGATATAAACTATACAATTCCACTAACTTGTTTTCTAAAGCTAATATATTTTCTAGACTACAATCTGGTTTGCAATAACAGCATCCGAGTACGATATCTTTTCCAAATTTAAATAAGCTTTTGTCTATATGAATAAATACACAGTTTTCTACGTCGCTATTTATTTGATTTACTTTCCTAGTGTAATCCTTTTTGACATAAATAGCACATCCACCGCTTGGACGCCCTTTATGATGACGCTTTGTGGCGGGAAAGCTAAAAACAGCATAATTTTTCAAGAAGTTTACACTATCTTTACTAGTACAAAAAGTCTCTGTCAAACCAATCACATCATAACTTGAACAAAACGAAATAAAGTCTTTATCATTTAATTTTGATTTCAAACCTCTAATATTCGACATTAAGATCGACAGGTTGGTCTCTTTAAAGCCTTGGCCATATCCCTATCTTGCTAGTTGGTTGACATGAGAGATATTTCCTGTCAATTCATCGACGGTATAGACTGTTTTCAATCCCTGTGGGTCAGTAGTGATCAGTTTATCATACCGTAGGTGGGTAGTCAGTTTCGGATTCTCTTCAGTCAGAGACTTACGAAATTCCAATAGTCTTTTACAAATATTACGTACTCGCTGAGAGAAGTCTTCTCCTATGCTGATATCGGTATCTTTCAAAAGCTTTGCATTCGATAAAACGCTAGATTTGTCCTTGAATTTCGTGAACATAGCGATGATCGGCTTCGCTCCTCGGACCAATGGCGCATTAACGATTCGATGCACTCGTTCAAATTCTACATCTTCATTTATATTTAGGTTATTCTTTAAGACATCTTTCACCTTTTCTTCTGAAGATTCCCAACTCTCTGGATAATCATCTTGATTAATACCGTAGAATAATAGGTTATTCCTTCGGCCCCGGTTTTCCAAGTCATCTTTTGCTCGTTTCAGCTCGCTGTTTTCTTTCTTCAAATGTTCTAGCGTTGCTTTATTGCAGTCAGAGAGTTGTTGTTGGATTCTAGAGTGTTTGTTTTTGCTGAATTTTGTTGTAACTGTTCTCGAAACTCGGTCATGTCATCCTCAATGCTATCCATTCTACTCGAGAGTACTGCTAACTTCTGGTGGACGGATTTGGATTCGGCTATAATTTTGTCTAGTTTCTCATTTATACCTACGATATCTTCTTTTGTCACTGGTTCAGTATCTGTATCTGTAGCAGTGCTCGCTGAACGAAGTTTTGGAGGTCCAGGATTTCTTTCAACATTTCCAGCAATAACCAAGAGGCTTACCAAGCATAATTTTATGGACAGTGACATCTGGCAGTTCAGTAACGGAATGACAATGGCTGCCACCTTCGGGAGTTTTCTTTGTCTAGCTGGATCACCACCAGCAAAACCTCCAATTTTAGCTCGGTATTGAGGCAAATCCACACCCATTTTACATATACTGATCACAATGCCAAGTAAAGTCTTCTTATGACAGTATAAACTCTGGGATGTAACTTACACTTCTGTTTTACAGCAAATTTTACGGAGCGATGGTTTCGACACTGTATGAAATCGGGCGTTTACACTTCCGGTTTAGCAACGGTTTGTCAGCGGTTCGTCACCGGTTCAATGGCTGATCCGACTGGACCGGAAGAGAACCGTCGGTTGTTTACTTACCAATACGTTACTTAACCGTCAGCTTATCCGCTTTGTAGGCCGACGTATACGACATGGCTTAAATGTCCTTTAACCGGCATGGTTAAGCCCAACTTATACATCGGTTAGGGCCACGTCGGTAACGTTGAATCAAATACTCGTAACCCGTTCACAACCTCAAAATTCTGCCGAAACTTTTGTAAAACCGCAGTACTTGCTAGCATAACGTCATTTACCACTGATACCAGTTGTGTAACATAAGCTAGGTATCCGTATCTGCGCGTGTGATTTTTACTGGATTTACAGGACATGGTTCATGATTGCATTATCAATGGAGGTATGGTACCTCCATGCTACCTCCACGCTGCATTAATGTAGAGAGTGGCAGCGAGACCTGACTTCTACTGTAGCCTATATTCGCTAAAAGAGTGAGCTTATCTAGGCATGGATGTCTGTTTTTTACATCCATGATGTAGGCCAGTTTGTGGAGGGACAGTGTGTAGGCCTACGTTTCGAGTATTCTTCAACCAACGGAACGGCTATATGCCGTGAAACACACACGTTTCATAAATTACAACATTTAATGTTTGTCAGTCAGGCAGTCTGTAAAGAAATCTTACACTGCATACCAAACGTCGGTTTCGAAACTATCGGGAATCGAGCGCAGTCTTATATAGAGCGCTCAATCTGGGGGAAAGCTTTATGACCACAAATGTAGTCGACTTATCACTTCAGACTAACAGGATTAATGTGAAAAAGCAAAAAAGCAAACAACGCTACCAGGCGGCAACCGGTAACCAGCTAATTTCATATGCATTTATGCAAGGAATGCCGTGACGCGGTTCAGCTTTGATGCAAAGGGGCAAATAAAAAGCTGTCACTCATGGATCATGTGAGTGATTATTTACTTCGATCATAGACGTGTTTTAGAGGGTCTATGCTTCGATGCGAAGACAAGTATCAGTGACAAGCGTAATATACAGTATGGCCACATGGTTCGTTGTCCACACGTGCAGCCTCATCAGCTTGATCTGTCGAAGGTGATTAATATGTGTCTGATTAGCCTTAGCTATCAAGTGTTGGCACGCACAAAACACAAAACTTTCAGATGATCACACCACAGATCCAATTTTAAATGCTGGGAAAATGCCAGGTACGCAACAAATATGCATGAGTTAGGTATATAGACTGGTCCGCAGCACAAAATCTCATGAACCAAACTGCAGGGACTGACGCAAAATTTATCTCTTTACTAATTGTGTCAACAAAAAAACACATTGATTACACAACAACAAGGATGAGCGCAACAAATCTCTAAACCGAAGCAATCCGGTTGTTTCGTATCAAAGGCATTTTTCGTTCGGATGTAAAATTTTCGAAAAACTGACGCCAAATTTCTCTCCCTACTTGTGCTGTCAATATTAAAACACATTGATTGCACAGCAAACAAGATAAAAGCGACACACCTAACCGAAGCAACCCATTTAAATTCTCTAAATGCAACTTTATTTCGTATTCACAACACTTTGTAAAATTGTGTTAAGTCTTTTGTAAACATGGAGTTTTTACAATCCCTGTTTCCAGATTTTCGACTATTCATCAAAGTTGGGTTGACGTTATGATTGGGAAATGAATCGGATAAGCATGAAGACATGCGTTTACGGTAGTTCTCTTTTTGGAGGAGGTGATTGCCCTGTATGGCCATTTACTCGGTTTCAGATAAACATAGGAGGTGGAGCATGCAGACATATTTGCAATCGGAACTGCCGATTCTTTATTTTGTTTTGATAGTCCTATAGAATATAGTTGCATTTTGCCAAGGTCGGTGCCATTAACTTTACCGAAAGCGACATAGCCATTCAGTCGCCCGAGATATAGTCTTAAACTGCAGAACTTGCAATTGTTTCTTTCGACTTGCTGATTCCTGCTTCTTCAAGGGCACGTGTGACAACGTAATTGTGGGATGAGCTACTACTAGCCCTGCGTACGATGCTGTGTGTTCCGCTACAGCTAACCGCCCCGCTGTGGTGAGCGGGGCGGTTAGCTGTAGCGGAACACACAGCATCGTACGCAGGGCTAAGCTAACTACAAGATCGTGTTGAAATTTTGCATCAATGGCGACGTCATGACTCAAATTATGAAAAAAACCCGCAAAATGCCTTTGCTCAAAACCCTATGGCTTGCCTACGAACCTGACCTAGTCCGACAAAGCTGCACGAAAACAACGTTTTCAACGCCAGCTTTTTCATTTACCCGTGATAACCAAGCCTTGCCATTCCGGAACGTTACTCGGTTGATCTTCGGCATTGTTCGGCAATGGTCGGTTACCCATAGCTACAGGGTATCATTCATACTCGGATAGACACGATTCAACCGTCGGGGAAATCGGATGGGGATCGTGACATCGTCATCGTCGCTTGCATCAATGACGGCATCGGAAGATATTTCAATTCACAAAAGGTGAAACAGCCAAACTGCGGTCAAATTTAAGTAGCCATAACTGTCAATTTTACTTGTGGTCAGCTAATCATAAGCTTGCCGCACCGGACGTTGTCAGTTCTTTTCGCGCTGGCTTTGCTCCGAGTCATCTATTTTGCATTGGTCGATCTCTCATTCACATTTTGGAAATGGCATTGTCACTGTGTCAATCGTTCAAGAAGAGCAAGCTTTGAAAATGCGAACACTGACTGCAAAATTAAAATATGATCATGGAGGTAACTGCGCGATACGATATTAAATTGTTCAGTACAAAAGACACTGACGTGCGGATAAGAAACAACGACGGACGTGAAAACTTTGAGTAAGTGGAGATTTTTTGGCTATCGGATATGTTGTCGAGTTGATTAATCAGATATCGGCACATGAAAACGGTATCGGGCTCGATACGCTAACAAACCCCTTTGAGTGAACACTACATACGTACTGCCGGAATCAGTATAGGAGGGCTTCGTATCTTGGCTAACCTAAAACAGGCAAAACATTTACACTGTAAAGAAGTACCGGGTCGTTTGTTAAAACACGTATTACCACCCGACAAAATCGCTACATTTACGAATCTCTGAGTAGTTTCCCAGTCTACCCATCATGGAAAGGAACTGGCGAGTGAACAAAGAGAATAATCGATCTGGAACAAGCCTTTGTTTATCAGCTAATCCCAATTAACGAGGATCAGTTAGCACTCCCGGCAACTGAAAGAAACCGTACTTGACAGTCCGACGTCATAGGCTAACCTGCCATCACACTAATTTATGTGAATACACAAACTGCCATGTAGACGGTTCATTTTCTGGCGGAAACGTACTTTTCATGAAATTTGAAATAATTGTGACATTAGCCGTCTCCGCAATGCGATTTTCACATCGTAGAAATTTGGATAGGAATCCTAACTGATAAGGGCACAAAAGTAGTTTTAAGGGGTACACCCACCTTCCTTGAGTGATTTTGGTCATTTTTTGTTTTATGATAAATTTTGAATCCGTGTAATATATAGCCTTTGAGTGGACGATAAGTTTGAAATCATAACATACTCGGAAATGTGTTAGATTTTAACAAAATGAACATTGTGAGCCAGTTCGCGTGCCATCGTTTATCTTATGTCTTAAGGTAGATAAATACTAAATTGGTCATTTTTCTGTCAAATTTTCGAAATTCTCAGAGAATACGCCTTGAAATCAAGGCCATCATTGAGCTGTGTCGCTCATTCATAATAAGTAATTGTTTCCGTGTAATACACGATTTTTAAAATTCAAAACATATGCACGTGGCTATCCCGGTCAAATCGGGGAGCTTTTGTAAACATTGTGGACACATTTGCATTCCTATTTGCATAATTCCCTTGAATGACACAGCGTTGCGTAATTTACATAGTAACGTTGTTGGCTTCTCCAAAACCCATGATCACTCCCACCTGTCAACAATAAACCGTAACAATAATGTTTGTTGAAGCACCGTCCCTCCACCCAGGAGGGACGGTGGTTGAAGCCTAGTCCAATAAGTCAGTTTTCGACATACGGAAGTGTCTCCGCTCAAAACGCATTGCGGCCAAAAACTACCTGTTTTACCGGTATGTTTCACGTCTAAGCTTATCCATACCCGATAAGAGACAACTGTTCTCCATCCAACTTAATATTACGACCTCAAAACCCCAAAATACGTCCAATTCTGTTAACATTTTACATGTGAGTCGACATGCAACAAAGTTCCACACTCAAAATTCTTCGATCCTGCTCTGAATGAAATTAGGGTCGAAAAAATACCAAAAACCACGACTTTTTCTGGTATATTATGTCGGTCAATACAATGTCTGACATTCAAAAACTGTTCCCAGAATCCCAACCTATGATGCAGAACACCAAATTATTATGTCCGTTTCTGAATATATTTAGCATATCTGCTCAAGTCCGACATCCAAAATTGTACCTACTCCGGACTAATTGGAGCCGAAAAAAACGAACATCTTTTTCTGATGCAGTGATTGTGTTTTACACATCGGTCAACCATGGTCAAACTCGGTAAACTTCGCGTTGTAAGCTTATGCACCTTCCTCAATGCATCTGAACGTAATCACGGGTGAATAAAGATTACGTTCACGTACCTCACCAAGGGTTTCAGTGTCGTTTTATTTTGGAAATGGTTGCGATGTCATACAATTTGACAGTCGATCGGGCGACATCCCCCACGAACTCTTTTGAACTCCCCCGGATTGTACGCGAAAAAATATGCCGACCGCTCCTCGGACCCTATCGGCAAACGTTGCCAGGGTATTCGTCGATTGTTTTACATTACGTTCGAATGACCTTGCTTTGGTTTGGAATCTCCACCCTCTGACCGGAGCTCAGAGCAATTCAAAACCTGTTTGTTGAAGGCATGATAAAGTTGCTGCGCTACTTGCCAAAATACGGAAACATCAGTCGGTACCCTCCAAACTTCGTATGATAACCCTAATTATACAAGTAAGTTTAGGCTATACCTCGAAAATACCGATAGTTGTGGTTGGAGGATGAACTAGCCGCTTTGCGGTGCTTGACGGTTCTAGTCATTTATTAGATTACTTCTCACAACTTGTGAACAATAAACATTAGTCCGATGTATCTGGGGAACGTAGGCAAGCTTATATTATGAATTAGGACACGTCCGATCTCAGTAATGACTCATCGTCATTTTTTTTGCCTGGTAAAGCCATTAGCTCTGGCGACGTGCCGAAACAAAGGCTCCAAAAATCGGTAGTTTTCCGTGATTTTTTTATTTATTTATTTTATTTTCTCGGAACTTTTCTTTGAACAATTGTCATTCCCGATCGACATTATCACTAGGTAATAAAATATGCCTGCGTTTAGGTTAATGCACGTTTAATTATCAAATACCGTCGCGTCGAAGTAACAAAACAGGTTTTTTTGCGTTTTTTCTCGAATTGACGTGGTCTCTATGCAAAGTATAAGTCTGACATTCAAACTGACCCCGTCTCAATCAAACTTGGCCTACTTCGAAAATCCAAAAATTACGTCTTTTTCTGATAACACTTTACATGTTCGTTTCGTCTGCACCTAATGAAGTCCGACATTCAAAATCGATCCGCTCCGAACTAATTGCGACTGACGATAAAAATGTCAGATGACTTTTATGTCTGCATTGCCCAGTGAAGTCTGGCAATCAAAACTGTTCCCGCTTTATACTGTACGGTTTAAAGCATGCAATGAACATTACGTTCCTGTACGTCACCAAAAGATTTCTGCCTTTTTGTGAGAATGGTTGCGACGTCTTTTTGTTTCGACAGTTGAGCGAGCAACATGCCTCTCAGTAGAAATTAGAAATAATATGCCAATAGTTCGAACTTTTAAAGCGACAAAATATCGCACCGGTGTCTGCTCTGCCCGGTTTGGAAAAGCTTATTGTTATGTAAATTCTATGCGGGTAAAGAAGGGAACGTGATACGGGTAACGCACGTAAAGTTTTGCTATATTACATTAGAATGATGCTGTGATTTACAATGTAAACACAATGTTGACCTAGCATTTGTTTTTCAATTTGTACCGGCGCTCTTATAGAGCAGACCACGGTCCCTCTATCACGAACAGTTATATAGAGCAGACATAATTTGTCATTGGCGGACTGCTTATGAAATGAGTCGAAGTCCAGGGTCGAAGTAAATCTCGATTGAAAAGTATGCGATATTTCACAGCACAAATTCATGTCAGTATAGCTTGAAAACGATATTGAATAAGGTAATTATACACTTATGCAATAAATTTAAAGAAACCAAAATAGAAAATAATAGAATTATTTCCATGAACTTGAAAAAACTTAAACAACCACGAAAGTGCTTTTTTCGAATCACCAACTGCATTTTTCCTGTTTATAAACTCAATCACGCGGACAAACAGCGTGCTGCTGGGTGTCTATCATCGTTATTATAGTAGTTCAACGGCCAGTCGCCACCCCGAAGAACGACGAATGCTCGATTCAACATATCAGAAAACGCGATATTCAACTGTTTGACTGAAGTTCACGTATTTCTTTACTTGTACAAGACTCGAACCTCACGATTTTAGAATGACGCATTCAGTTATAAGCAGCGTGCGAAATTAACGTCGGTCCGACGGTCCGAGACCGACAGATTTCTCGTCGGCCGAAGGTTTTGGCAACATGTCGGTCCTTATGACCGACTGAAATTTGGAATAAATGATGAAAATTTCTCCGTCAAGACCTGTATCAGATGCAGATGATGACTGACTCTGAATCATGCGATTCAGACTTGAATGTCATGCACCTATTAATGTTTTCCACCGTGGGAGTGCGGGGCAACAGGGGATATTGATCGCACTTCGTGTCCTGGTAGTGGGGAATTTGATCTCTATGGTACACCAGACCGGGGGTGGTGGGAGTTGACAATGTCGCAACATAGTAATTTTTTGTCTTGCGACTTTTTACATTTACAAAAAGTCTAACCCCTCCGATCGACGCGCATAGCACGGTGCAACTGATTACATTCAGATCAGTATGAATTACGTCCGTGCATGCAGATTCTAGCAATGATGGAATGGATTGATTTTGGTGCAACAATGTGATATTATAATAATACTTGTCTAGAGAGTGTAACCCTGGTAATGTTAGCATATCTGTGTCATATGATAACAACACCCAGTACTACTTCAATAGTTCCACACTTAAAGTGTTCGGAATTTACATGTACACAAATGTACATAATACAGCCCTTCGTTTTATCAAACTGACTCTTTTTCTTTGCTTTGATTTTTCATTGAAGCGTTAAAAACATAAACGGTTCACAGAAGAGTTTAAGACAAAACCTACTACGAGAACAGTGCTGTTGACTAAACATATTTGGTTTTGAACATGGAGGTATTTGTTTACCTCAAGTTTTGAACAAGGACTAGATGTTACACGACAGCCCAATTGCACTACCTGCAGTCGACAGTCAAGTTCAAGTTTCGCTGCGTTTGTTTGTGGACCGCTAGAACATCTTGCTCGCTTGTTGGTTTTTAACCAAAGTTCACAAGGCCGACTCTTACCACGACATATCGTGATAACAAGTGTGCATTTTATAAAACAGAGCGACCTTATCATTACAAGTTTTGTCGAGTTGCACTGTCTGTCGTGTATACTCTCAGAGGCCGAGAGTAGGGCTTCAAATTGTTTCGATGTATACCGTTTTACGACAGGCAGGCAAAACTCAGCGTCATCATGGACTGTAGGCCTAAATGTCGCAAAAATTACGTCTTTTAAGATTTTACGGTATCATTAACTGATTGTGTCGATGGTTTTCAGCAGTATCGAGGTCTGTCAAACTTTTCAGAGTCATTTTAATAACTTTACGTCACTGTTCTTATTAATATGCAAAAATTAATATTTGTCCGCATTTTTAGAAATTGAAATTGCGCATGCAAAATCGACGAAAACAAATCTTAGTAGGCGACTGCTAGTGTAACAATGAATAATAAAAGGCATATTCAGGACTCAGAGTACAACCTGCAAAAACGGCCATGTGTGCAACATTGATAAAATTTGTCCGCATTTCAAGCTGTGTGTCCGATGTCGCGCGCGTACAGCTATATTTAGGAACAAACGTGTAACCGTGAACAGCGCTATTGTACACAGCAATGTAGAGAACACCATTCCCCATAGAAATTACGATAGAAAAAATTTCTCGCTATCATCAGCCACATGTAGCCATGCCAGTGCATGAGCCTGTATTCCCCGGCCCCTGGGTGTTTGACATCATTTTATAGTCCGAGAGTAGGGGATTTGACATGGCTAGGAAAAATGTCAAATTCTCCTGTTAGTCCCGTTGTCTCCCCCCCCCCCGGTGATGGAAAACATTGATAAATGTGTGCGCATGACCTTGAGGAAGATGAGGGCTGTGATCTTTTTCAGATTCCTGATCATGTAGATGAATATTTCATGATCATTCATTTACACTATTCTGCAATCTATGTGAAAAATAGTCCTTTGGAGTGAATACTTACTGACTCTATTGATAAAAGGATATGAAAAATTAAATATTACAACATTCAAAAGCATAGTATCGGTGGAGAAGTTGACTTTAATGGTCGTTAACAACTGCATTTATTGAGGACCGGCAGTTTTCTGTAAGGACCTGAAGCTTTGGCTTGGTGCAGGTCCTTATGACCTGAAGCTATTTTCTCTTAATTTTTTACATGCCTTTCACAAAAGTAATATAATTATTTCTGTTCAAGGGCGACACGCTTCCTCCATCGATAGTAGTCCGATCGCGACCTTTCACAGGTAGCTTGTAACTGCGACCTTGTTGATTTTTTACATGATTCCATATTCAATATGTTTTAATTTGTGATTTACGGCATAGAAATACCTGATGAAGAATTAGTCGATGTCGGGACCTCAAAATAATACTCTAATTAATGGGTGACCATCCTTTGAAGCAGTCTCTTCTACCGCCATGCACTTGATTGACCTTTCTATTTTATATCGGTGGCGTTATTTTCTTATTTACTTCGACGATTTTGAATTTCAATCGTATTTTGTGATACAATCATGTAGCGTTCAACAGTAATATTGGGTCAGTACAAACTGAGTACGCTGGGTTTTTAACGCCCAATTTGGCAATAAAGTGAATACGTTTGTCCATTGACGCACATGCATAAATTTCAGCCTTGAGACAGGAAAGTGAACATCCGCGTGGCCCGACAAACGAAACTAGCTATGAAATGGCCACGACGTCGATGGCTCCTGAAATCTTTATCACATGATAGATGTTCTAACAACTACTAAACCGCGATTTGTTATCATAAACAGTACAGTTGGCTCCCTCTACTGTCTATAGTTAATTGCGTTAATTTGGGCATCTTTAGAGGGGACGGTGAGAGGGTAATAGAACCAACTCATGATCTGTGACACAATTTTGTTTACTTTACTATTTTACCATGGGTTTGGTTTGTGTTGATCTGGTTGGTTAGCCGTCCCAGGGCCTGGGAACAGTAGCTGCAGGCTTGTCAAACACTAACTGGTGTCATCAACAGATTAGTCAATTAGGGGATACTTATCTAACCGGTACACTGTGCCAAAAGTGAGAAATCCATTGAGGATTCTTCTGTATATTGTTCTGGATACTTCAAGAATCCACCAGAATACTAAAATATACATTATGTATGCCAGTGGATTCTGGTGGTCAATGGATTCTGTCGGATACGGAACAGAATCCATTGCTTAATCCATTGCAGGATTCTGCTGGATTCACGTGTTATCCATTATATATGTATTTCAGGATACTACTGGATTCTCTAATTTATAGAGAATCAAGGGACCAGTACTTTTGGCTTGATTGATTACATAATAATGGAAGGGACAGTTGCCGCATATATCCATACTTATTATTCACCAATTTTTACATAATTATCCAACACTGTCTTCGGGGGACCTGGGGTGTGGGGGTGGGTCCTCAAATAACAGTAATGCTTTGTAGCTTTTGACTCATGTATTTCTACTCATACAGGCATCACATACACTATATATATATAATATATATATATATATATATATATATATATATATATATATATATACATATATGTGTGTGTGTGTGTGTGTGTGTGTGTGTGTATACGCAATGAGTATTCTTTTTACAAGTGAAGACACCAATGTAATGATGCTTTCTACAGCAAAATAGAGTACAGATTGCATCTGAAAACTATACTGCAATTTAGATACACAAATCCAAGATCACTGTAAATGATTCTTCTTTATTCCAAACGAATGTGTAAATGTTAGTAAAATAAATAAAAAATACAGACAAAAAACATTCAGAACAATTTCCTGAGACACATTCAAAGTTATCTTCAATACTGTAAAAAAAGAATTTCCATAGCCTTGATAACTCTAATATCAATTAATGCAGTCACTTTTAAATATGCCTGAGCCTAACAGGGAGAAATATGGTTCATCAGAACAATTGGATATCTTACCATTATCATCCCTATTGACCTGTATACAAAATTTTGAAGCAATCTGTTGACCTGTTTCAGAGAAATTATTTTAAACAAAAACAGGAAAATAACCCAAAATACAACAAGCAACTAAAAATCAGCTCAATTAAACCCATATGACAATTTTAAATTATAATAGAATTCATTGTTTCACGGCCTGATCTGTGAAAATAAAACACAGTGAATCATGTGTCCCAAACAGCAAAATAGTGAAATTAAATCCTGGTGAAAATTAATGCTCTTTACAGTATGCTGTAAATTTTGGGCATACGTTAAAAGATATACATGTGTAGTATTCCTAAGTTTTGTACAGTAAGTTTGTGTCAATTGAGATGTGTCAGCTAATGACTGTGTATTCACCAAATTACAAGATCAACTATGTGTACCTTTAAATATAGGAATAAAAAATCATTTCAAGAGTTTCTTGATTGAATATGAAGCACTCAAGCTATCTACACAGCAAGAAAAGGCAGACACATGCCTGTAACAGAGGATAATCATTACCTGTAACAGGCCAAGAGAAATAACCTTTTTTGCAAGACCAGTAAAAACCTGTCAAATTTTAGGGTTGTGTAAATTCTGATTCATGGTGGTACAGGATTGTATACAATGCTGTAAATTCTGACTGTATCAAGACCTATAATTGCAGCACTGAACCACCGGTGTGCGTACCAGTGGTGTGTCAGCTACAGGGCCTGAAAATTTGGATGGATTTCAGGGTGTAAATTTGTTGTAAAAATTGGCAAATTTTGATGATTGAAGCAGAAAGAAATGTTATTGTTTGAACACTGAAAAATTTCAGACCCTGTTAGAGATCAGTGTTCACAGCACTGTGTACAGGTGCTGTAATTGGTAGAAATACAGCCATGTGTTTACAGTACTTGATACAGACATGTGCATCAGCCCCTGATAGAACTCCTTCTGTATTTGCTGACACAGACCTGTAACACAGTTTGTATCAGGGCCTGTGCAGGAACTGTCTCAGGGGTGAATTTTTTTGTAGTGTATGTTTAATTAACTCTTACTTATCACATACATGTATGTGCACTGTTAAATTGTAGCTTTTGTTCAGTTCATCAAAATCTAAAAAAGTAGGAAAAATTGCTCTGAAAAACACAATATTGCATATCTCAGGACAAACTGATTACTGCTTCAATTATATTATCCTACGAGACCTGCATTTAAAATTTCAAAGCAATCTGACAAGCAATTTCAGAGAAATTTTTGGACAAGAAATAGAAAAATACCATCAGTAACACGGTGTGGCTCACATTTGTTTCAGCATGTTTAAACACTGTAACTGCACCTTGATAAATTCTTGAGGGCACAAATCCAGATACGTCAAAGTGACAAATTTCAGCAGTACTTCAAAGATGTACTTGTGAAGTATTTGTAAGTTATGCCTTGGTTATACTAAACTTTTCTTGGTGTAACTGACCTGTGCCAGCTAATGACTTTATATTTCACTGAACTTACAACACCAGCTCTGTGTACTACTTTTCAAGTAAAGCAATTAAAATTGAGAACAAATCAGTTGCTGACCAACAGAGGGATGATGGATAATTACTCAGAAAAGCTATGCATCACTGTTCTGTCTCACACAATTGTCACTGAACTGTTTTTATCAGGTGGTCTCTCACTGGCTCTGCCATACTTCCTCTGCAGTATGTAGTGTCTTGAATTAGAGTCATTAAGCATTCGCTGATTGAGTGTGTCTATCCTATCAAAACGTTTAGTTTGTCAGATCGCCAAGAAGGCCTGGAGGCAATTATCCTTCCATCTGGTGGGACCTCCTCATCAGACATCAGGTCTGCAGTTACATCATTCCAGAAACCCTTCTCATCTGCATTGATCACTGCACTTCTCCTCTTTAAAATCTGTAGGTAGAAATGATAAATGATGGTTATTTAAAATAATGCAAAGAGTGAGATAAATGATGGCATAATACTTACAGTCACTGCCATAACTAACAATATGGTACATTTGATATTTTAAGATCAACTCTGGTATCATGACTTATTACTGATTTGAACATATTATGTTGCCTTCCATTCCACCTATGCTTAGGAACATAGGGAAATTCATGTATCATTTTAACATTGTCATCCTTGTCCAAAGACCTTTGAGCACATCAGAATGGAACTGTCAATTTACATAACCCTCAACTAAAGTAAGTCTTGCTTTGTTAAATTTTATTTGAACCCATTAGTACATTTGTACAATTATTGTGACAAAATTGTTGACTCTGTATATCTAATAGTGCTAACTATGCAAAGACCCCAACCCATACTACAAATATCCCATGATTCATTCTGATTTGTACCAACAGAGATTCCCTAGTCAAGCCAGGCATAGCTCACATGTGTAGAGAAAACTGTAGACTACTAAAAATAAAAATTTTGAAAAAATGCTTTGAAGGAGACTCATTGTCAATAACCATTTCAAATGATTTTTCAATATCATGCATTATTTAGAGTACATATAACACAATGGGAACTAATTTGGGATAATTGGATGAAGTAATGTCGATTTCATCTACAAATGTAACCTCATCTACTTTTCTTTTTATGTTATGCACTTGTTTTTATGAGTATTTGGTAATATTGCAACATTCAACTATAGGGCACCTAACATATTTGAGAAATTTGAAAAATATGAAAATCCAATTATCCCAAATTAGTTCCAATCGTGTTATATACATTTTATATAATTTTCAAGAAATTATATAGACAGCCATACAGAAAAGTTTGAAGTATAATAGAGATACTTGAAGCATGGACTGGCTGTTGTTGAATACTGTTCAATAACTGTCAGTTCAGCCACTAAGTAAATACTAGTTCAAAACTATATCCTTGTTCCCAGCGGGTGCAACACTGAAGCTGTTTTGACTATGCAAAATGTTTTTATGAAAAAATGTATATTAAGTTACATTTTGTGAAATAAGGCAAGAGTTTTCTTGCACACAGTTGGTTGTTCCAAAAACAGTTTCGTATAATGTTAATAAAAGATAAAACTATGGTTTTTTAGCACATCGTGTAATCTGGAACATGTTATCAGAGCATAAGCTTGTTTCATCTTTCAATATTAAATTTGCAACAAACTCTTGGACATGAGTGTGTCTTGTGATATTGTTTCAAAGTTGTGTTCCCTGGCAAGGTTCATAAAATACACTTCATGGATTCCTCAACAAAACAACAATATTTTGGCCAGTTAAAAGCTGTTAAAAGTGTTAAAAGCTCATCCTGAGTTTGACTATGCTATTATTGTATGTTATGTTATGTACATTTGTGTTTTGAACTCAATCTAAGAGCCCCTTTAGTTGTTTCAACACTACAGATAAAGTATGGCATAAAACTTCGCCTCAGATCGCCTCTGTATCGTTTCCGACATTGCTGTCGCCTAAGTTTGTTTATTTTCTATATCGTTTCATTACCGCCTCTGTATCAGCCTTGCATTGCTTCCGCATCGTATCAAGTCAATTTCATGGTCCCAATTGGCCACGGCATATTATTCACTCAAAATGCCACAGCAAAGTTGCCGCCTTCGGAAATTTCGCCGCCTGGCATTGCCCATGTTTTTGAGAGTAAAGGTATACAAAATGAAAGATCAAATACATGTGTCCAACCCCATATGTCCAACATTATCCATTCATGAAATGTTGCTTCAACACACAAAAATGGGAACAAAGTTGAAACATATTGTGATTATAATGCGCTTCTTTTACGAATTGCTTTTATTTGATATGAAGTTTGTATACCGTTTTATTTGCGAACATTTTTGTAACAAGATAGCACTCTACCAGGGACAGACATTAACGGTTGCAAGTGAAAGTCGCGTTTGGACAACTGCAACTGAAACACCAGTACGGGTTGCCCGATGAGACAAGTGTCAAAAAGTGACGTGGGACAACTTTTCCACTGACTAGAAACCCAGAAATGTGTGGTACTGTGTGCGGATTACCATTTTAAATGACTGAATTAGTATTTTTAAGCTTAAATACATGTACGTCCTTGAAAGCGCACAAGAAAAACTGGCCGTACAAAGTAAGGACAATTGCTAAAATAATAACTGCAGTGTATCATATACTAGGTTAACACATATAGTGATGCCGCCATGAATTCTCCTAACGCTTTACACAGTGACCTTTAAACCCGATTGACGTGAATAAATTATGATGTAGAGGAAGTCCGTGACCTTTAGTCACAACACATTGATAACACTCTGATAGCGGGAACTTCCAAGTGTTTCAATAATTGCTACGCAATTCATACTATAGAGTTACACTCCGCAACCAATTATCCATCACAAATAAAATTAATTTTAGGCAAACTATCGCACCATGCGCATACGGTATAAATCTGAGTTGGCCTACATATGTCACGCCGCGCCAATCACTCTAAATCACGTACCCACATCGTCCAAGACGTTCAAATTCATGATTATTAACCGATCATTTACCTTCAACTAGATAAAATCTTGTCTATATTCTCAATTTTCGATGACTTTTGACGAAATGACATCGACTTTTCATGCCCGATATCTCATATCCGATGTCTTTGAGTTCCGTGAATGAGGCGATGCGCTAGTGAAACGATACGGAAACGATACCAAACAACCGAGTGAGCGATGTTGGATTTGGGGTTGGGCGATGCGGAAACGATACGGAAACGATAATGAGGCTAAAAAAGCGAAGCTTTGGGCGATACTTTATCTGTATGTTTCTCCAAAATAATTTGCAGGGTTTACACATTTCATTGTGATCTCAAAGTTTGACATTGAATAAGCTGCATAACTATCGATTACATCTGTATCTTCAAGGGAAGGTTAACAAGCGACCTAGCGGCCGATATAGCTCCGCTGTGTTTATGTAGAGAATAACTATTTTTGACACATGTTGGTGAAGAAGGTGGAAATCTTTGATAGCTCATTTCAATGGCCAGAAAAAAGAGGCTAAAATATCTGCAAAATATACAATTGAAGATTTCATCATAATTTGAATTTTTACATCGGATCATTCCAAAGAACACGTCCACTAAAGCTATCTGACGAGTAGTTTTTAGAGAATAAAATTTCTGACCAAAAATGGCAATGATTGTCCCCTAAAATAAAAATTGCAGATTTCACCATAATTTTAGTATATCACATATTACAATAATCCCTTGGAACCTGTATACCAAATATCAAAGCTATCCACTTGCAGTTTTTGAGAAACAAATTTTTTAACAGAAATAGCAAAAATTGCCCCAAAATATACAAAATTGCAGAGTTCATCATAATGTCAAAATATCAAATTTAGTTATTCTGTAGGAACCTGCATATCGAATTTCAAAGCTATCAGACCAGTACTTTTTGAGAAATACATTTTTCAACAAATGGCAAAAATTACCAATAAATAACAAAATTGCAGATTTCATCATAATTTCAATAAATACCATTAAGTTCATCGGTAGGAACCTGTATAACAAATTGCAAAGCTAAGTTACCCTAAGTAAACTGCACATCAATTTCAAAGCAATCCGACGATCGGTTCAGAGAAGATGACTTTTTTACCAAAAACAGGAAAAATTGCCCCAAAATACAATTATGGAAATTTCACCACAATTTGAACAACCTTGACTGGGGTTACCTCCAGGAACCTCTATACCAAGTTTCAAATTAATCTGACTTGAAGTTTCAGAGAAGAAGATTTCTTGACCAAAAACAGGAAAAATTGCCCCAAAAATACAATTATGCAAATTTCACCACAATTTGAACAAACTTGAGTGAGGTCACTCCTATGAACCTCCATACCAAATTTCAAAGAAATCTGACTTGCGGTTTCAGAGAAGAAGACCATAGTTGACGGACGGACGACGACAGACAATCAGTCTATCGGATAAGCTCCGCGTCTCTGACAGCGGAGCTAAAAAGGCAGATTTTGTCGCTTAAAGCTGTTAGGTGCTCTGCAAATGTATAACCAAATATCAAAGCTGAACTAAGTAAAATTGATTTTACTTGTGTCATGATGGTTCTACCATGTACATGTACTATAATTCACCAACACTGGTGCTTTGGTTACCTTGTCCTTCAAAGTTCACTGGTTTAGACTAAAAATTATCAGTGCAGACTTTGTAGTACATACCTCTCTTATTCTCCTGTTGTTGGCATGCCTTTTTGTGTAACTCTGTCTTTCCTTGAGACACTACCCTTTTCCTACTTTTTCAGTGCCTAATAAACATCTCCAAGGGGCCTGCATCTTGCAAGGATATAAATAAAAGAGTTAAAAATCTTACTGTGAAAAATCAAAATATCTGAAACACAGATGATGAATCATCATATTTCATGTGACAATAATGACAATGAATAATCATATTAATCTGAATATCAATTGGTATTCACATTTGAATCAGACAATAGCATTCCATGGCCTACAAAGGCTTGACATCATCGGATTCCCACTGCACTAAGCATGGATGAAAGATTGACTCTTTTTACATCCATGGTTATACAATAATACAAAATGTTCATGTTGAAAATAAGACCATATTTCATTTGATACAGAATTGCATTAATTTAGAAAGTTAGAAATCATTAATGAAGTGATGCAAAATAAAATGACATACCATGTTTAGGTAAGATCAGAATTATTCTCATGTTTACTTTAAGGCAGATGAGTTGCAACTTTTGACATTATTTTTATGATTTTTATATTAGATTAAAATCAGTTCATAGCAAATTTCTACAACTCAGAGATGTTTACTCTAGTATAATTATCCACAGAGTTGGACTGCATGAGGAGATTCTTGTAAGACAAATAATAAATGGGTGCTGCACCCAAATATGGCTGCCTACATGCAACTACATGATAAACAGCGTAAATGGTGGATGTACACATTTAAATCTTTACAAATACAACATGGTGCAACCCACTGAAAGGAAGGGAAAGGGATCACTCCACTTAGAGGAAAAATTCTTGTTTTCACCTATTAATTATGGCAAGATTTTGAAAATTGCGGGAAATTTAAAATTAACAAAGATGTGCTCAATTTCTTGTCTATTCTGCCACAACCAAATGCTGTTGAGGCACAGTTAATGACTATATATCGTTCAATTTGTAGATTGCAATGAATATCTGAAGAATTGAAGGTACTTTGAGGTTGGACAAATTTCACAGTGTTGCAGCTCACGGCCTTTTAAAGCCCCAATAGCAGTATCTTTAAGCATTATTTTATGCGCTAACCCTTTTCCTGCCAAGTCCATATTTCACCATCAGGTCAAGATGGTTAAAATTAATGAAACACAACATATTCCATATGGTGTATTTTAACATAATATTGTACATTTGAAGGCTGTAGAAAACATAAATATTGTAAGCTTGATTTTTTTGGACTAAAGATGCTATAACAGGCCAAGCCAAGCAGGTGAAAAAACGCCATGTTTGGGCTCAATACCGCGTTTTACTGACTTGGCTGATTGGGAAGTAATAGTCTTAATACTGTCTGGCAGGAAAGGGTTAACTTTCAAGTTGAAATAAGTTTGTGAGAGTGTATAAGGTGGTGTGTAAGAAGCTGGGTAGAAAGGACTGATGTAGTGTAGAGCTGTGTGCATGTGACATGGCTAATGAATGTAAACAAGACAAAATAGACTGTGCATAATGGCGATAGGCTAGTTGCGACTTGGATTTTTAATGCCAGTAGTTGATGCACCCCTGTTTTAGACAAAGGTGATGGGGCATGCCCTCAAATTGAAGCGTCTGCAATGTCTACCACCCATACAAAGGTTGAACACTACAAGGCAAGCATCCATGTAGGGCCAGCTATGATCGTTTTGAACAGCAATATTTTAGGTCGGACATATCTGATTTTCCAGAGAAACAGCGCTATGTAAAACCCTTAGGTCAGAACCAATGATCATTAATTTCCAAATACATACAAGTTAACAGTATGTTTAAGAGTTGATATATACTTTATTTAAAGCTCCATAAGCTGTATCTTTTGGCTATTTTTTCAGAACTTTTGTTTTGTGGTTTTCCTACACTTTCTGCATTGAATCCCTAATTCGTAATTTAATGCCAAGTATTTAGCATGTCAACACAACCTAAACGAGTATAATATACGAAATTACGGTATTGTTGAAAATTGCATTCAAGCCTGGACTAGAATTCATTTGTAAACAATAAACAATGATCACTACACACATACAAGCTGTGTTGACAAAAAGAATACTTGAAATTTCAGCATGACAAACTTTTTAGGATCAGACACAGTAGTTGATATACAGAAGCAGAACACTGAAAACTTGCAACAAGTTACAGCTTATGTCCCTTTACCCTTTCACCCCCAGTTCCCTGTATACAGGTCCAACTTTACCATAGAAAACAATGGATTTGGGACAAACCATGGTGGTGAAAGGGTTAAATCCCACGTTGACAGAATATAGTAATTTCCACAGAAGATTCAAGGGTTTTACATGTGTGTTGATGTCCCCCGAATTTCTAAAATGGTCCCCTTGGGACAGGAGTAGGGGTTTACAGTGACCCCCTGTTTTGACATCCCAGATTGAACACTGACAGAGGTGAAGTGTTTCACCTGTGACGTTGCATGTTCTGTTCCTTAGGAATATTACCAAAATCAAAATGACTGTTAAAATTTGAATTTACTCATCATATGTTTCACAAATGTATGGTTTCCTACTGCAGTAAAAGCCAACATCCTTCAGAGCTGAAGTAAGTTTGTGAAAATACAGTAATTTTGGTGTATGTGCAATTTTGCACAAGGTAAAGATTGTGCTGTGATTAAATATTTGCCCAAACATGCAAACACTGAGGATACTGTGCATACCTGCACTGAAATCTTCACATAAAGTGCACAGAGTAGTCTAATGTATAATGCAGAGCGCTGAATGTTTTCAACTTAGACATTGTATGTTCTATGTCCTTAGTAATATTACCTATTTTTGAAAATGGGGAATTGCGAGGTGTAAGTCTTCCTAAAAGTTTATTTTCTAGAATCGATTTTCATTCTAACATTACTCAAACCTAGCGGCCGATATAGCTCCGCTGTGTAACTAAGGGATACTGTCGCATACAGTTGTCTAGCATCATTACTTGCAAGCTCTATTTTGGAGGCCAAAAGAGTACGCGACAGCTTTGAAAAGAAATGAATTTTTATGTATAAAAATGTGAAAGAACCTTGAGGCTCCCACCTCAATATCAAAATGTTTATGTTACAAAATATTTTGGTCTCGACAAGTTTATCCAGCAAAATCGCTGTAGTGAATATCGCCATGCATTCTGGTCATTTTGGATAAAATTAGCATATTTTTAATGCAAATTCACGTACTTGTCACATTTAAGGTGTCAGAGATTCAGAGATTTTTTGTAATTGATATATTTACCAGCAACGCGGCTCGGAGCAAACAGGAGCTGTTTCCAGACCGGTGGGTGGAGGGACGGTGATTCACTTCACATTGTATCTATGAGGAAACCATTAAATCTTATTTTTCAATACAGAACTAGCCACATCTGTGTATTTATAGATGCTTGATTATTGATATTAATGTACTTAAATTAGACTGAGCTGGTTACTAGTGAATCATGAATGTTGGTGCACGAAATTTGGTTTTTCGAATAGTACCGGATGGTGAGAATAGCGTTTGAAAGCAGATGTGAACAACAAATATGCTATTGGACTTTCACCCAAGTGATTACATGTTTCTAAAGGTTTAGGGTATTCTTTGAAAGTTCAAAGGTCAAATAAGAAATTTTAGGTCAGTTATTAATAAAACATCAAATAAGACTGTGACACAAAAGACAAATGAAAGTTGGGGGCAATCTTTTTCTTGAAAACACTTTTGAAGGGTGATTATTCTATATTTTCGAAACACCAACACCAGAACCCTAACACCCCCCCCCCCCCCGTAATTTCTGTACAGTCCCTCGCCACGAAAAGGTTACATTAGCATGAAGTTGCCTGGGAATTAGATGTTCATTGTTTATTGAAATTTTATCAGCAATATCGATGATTTAAACAACACAAACGTTAGACATTTTTGCAAGATAAAGACATTGCTGAACACGTTTATACGAGAAGGAGTAGACGTATGTACGAAAAGACACTTGGGCTGGTTACATATGGCTGGTTAAGAATAAATAAGACAAAGAGGACAAGTTAACTATACATACCTGTACCTGGTATACTGTACACGACCTCCGTCCAGCTGATGCAGGACTCAGCAGCGATCGAGGGGTCGACCTTTCGCTTGTGCGAAAAGAGTTGCCCTCTTCCGTCCAAATTGCTAAAATGGGTTGTCGAGTTTCGTCCCGATTGAACGGAGAATAAACTTGCTGCTTGTCGAACCGTTGAGCTTCTGGTAGTAGCTCTAAACGTAACTAAGTTCATGACATCGACACGATTGGACTCTCCAGTTGTACTAGATTAAAACGTACAGCGTAGTCGTCGAGATGGTCCAGGATTTCAAGGTAGACTGTAGACATTCCTAAACACGGGCGGGACATGTCAGTAAACGCTAAAAGATGAACGACTGGAGATTTTGATCATTGTTGGCGGTACGTGTACGCGACGCCACGCCGACACCACACTGGGTCTTCTGATTGACCTTTGACCAATATGGCTTACGGCTCCTTAGGTTTTCAAATATTCACGAAACGAACTGCGAAGAATTTGATGATAACTATCATTTTTTACTCAATCTTGAAGAAAATGTTATTTTTTCGCTCTCGTTAGACAATAATATTGCTAACTTAGCCCCATCTTTGTCTTACACCAGATAAATGTACAAACTCAAGGGCAGCAGGCTAGAGGGTCAAGTTTTGCCGTGCTATCAGACTGCGGCTTGTATTGTATTTACGCAATATTATCCTCATGAATATTCTGTGTTACGCACACAGACGTGCCAAACCCGTGCACAGAACAGGAACATCGAAAAAAGCTGTTCCGAGGCGATTTTTGAGGGCAGAGGAAATTTTAATTTTGCTCAGGCAGGGAACATGTTTTTAAGTGGCAGGGGAGCAAATTTTAGTGTTTGTTTTGTAGGGCAGGGCAGATATCGGTTGATTGTCCTGGGGACAGAGCTTGGCGAAAAACGAGGAGAGAGAAAGCTACTTTTAAAACGGGGACAGGGGAAGTTGAGTCATGGTGTTTCTGGGGATTGGGACACAGGGCTAGTACTTATAACTTTTCATGTCTGCAGGGGAAAAGGAATGACAACATTTTGAGGGAATTTTTTTCCAGGGCAGGGGAAATTGGCAAGTTTTTTTTCGCCACAGGGCAGCTTCAAAAATTCACAGTAGGGAGGGGAAACGGGCAAAAATAAGTGGGGAGTGGGTTTGAGTGCGGCAGGGTAGGTCGAAAAAGTTTTAGTGGGAGGGCAAATTATGAATTAATTACCCTCTCGACTGAAAATTAGTCAGTTCACTATATACCTTATCATTAGTAAGGACCCCTTTAAAAGTGAATTGTTCGTTGGCTGCACCTGGCTGAACCGGATATTTGGCGAGGTCTTTTTCAAAATAGTAAAAACTAGCAGCAATTAGCCTAATTAAAACTTTGGGTAAGGCCTGCAATCGTGTGTCAGTCATACTAAGAGGTACCAAAACGACTGAAGACAGTATTTCCTAACCAAAAAAACGGGGGTGTCAAAGAAAGTCGATAACTAAATTTTAAAAGTTGAATAAAATATTCATGGTCGTTGCTCACTGTTGATTAATTCGTGGAAAGTATCGTGTCTCCCGACTTTGATTCAACATACCCTCTCTTTCTTTCTTTTTTTTTTTTTGTCGATCGATAAAAGTATTTTAATCTTTAATATTCCATCATTTGTAACCGATGTCATATCCAAACCTACTGTATTTAGTTTCTGACGAAAATACAAGGACGTGTCCAATGCGCCAACGTGGTGCAATATGTTTTGAGACATTGAAGAAATATTGTAGTTCGGTCGCGCTCAACCAGGTTGCTCCAGAAGTAAGGATGTCACAACAAGGTCTAGGCGAAAAGATAACGAATCAGTTGTATAAAACACGGTTTTTAGTTGGATATCGTATCTGTTTCAATTTCTAAATAAGCTTTGGAATCAGCCTGGTATAATAACTATCAACCTGTAGGCACCCCCCCCCCCTATGACGGGAAAAGCGAAATATAAGCACTTTTTATGCAATTCATCATCATCGGGTCACGGTCGCGATTTCACATGCGGAACTGAGCTCGGTGTTCACCACAACTTGATGTGGGATTTGATGGAGCTTGGAGGTACCGGTGTATGAGTTAGGTAGTCAGAATAACAATAAATCACAAAAGATTTATGCATCAAAATGTACAGATTAATGTGACTGAACTATCTTATGATTTGTTTGCTGATTGACGTTTGGGGCAAGGCGGCGAAAGTCCAAGGCCAAAAGAAGAAGTACGCAGTCGAATCACATATTTTGTAAGAAATAACCACCGGTTTCCATAGGTACTGTGCTCAATCCGGCCCTGACTTATGCTCCCGTCCTGTTTCCAAGAATAAGTTTCTGCGTTGCTAAGCAATGTCGCTAAACAACCTTGACTCACCCCCGAGCCGATTTTTGATGTCGTTGATGCCCCTGGTGAATGTTAATGAGAGTGTATTGGCAATATTCGAAAACACACCGGTACAAAATGTAATGCAGCTCTCCTATAGTTATGTGTCAATTAATCAATTTTCGTCGCAAGTCACATCAATTTTAACAAAGTTGAACTCAGAAGAGAGTGTCGTCTGCTGACTGCACATATTTGTCATATAAATGAGCGACATTTGCGATGGCAACCCTAACAAATCGAAACGAGAGCATTTTGCTAAATATCATGATCTTAGTTGTCCGCGGATTATAAGATTATAAAGTTGTTATAAAACGTGCCTGTCTATAGAATTCTTTGGAAGTCTTGATCGCTTACGTCGTACAATGATTCATAATAAACTGGACAAGTAGAATTCGGACGTCCGTCAATTCTAAATCTCTCATGCAGGATTTTTTTACTTAATCAGGCAGTCTGGTATAGACCATCTTGTAAAACGCTCCATCTCTATATACTCGCTAACTCTTTGCAATTGGAATGCTATGCCTGGGAAAACAATACGAAAGTTCAGACATGTCGCCATACGGTATATTTTCTATACACTTCGGGGAAGAACAAAATATAAAAAGCTTCATACTTCATAATTGATTTTATTGGTAATATAAACAGATGAAAGTCGATGTACATCAGCTCTCCTCAACTTTATTACATTTTGACTGTATTTTGGATAGTGTGCGGTTGTTGGTGTACTCTTTACATGTAGCTACCGAGGGACACATCTGACTGCGTTTCCGCTGTATATCGTAAATGTTCTTGTTCTGTACAAGTTTACGAGCATTTTCGTCTCGCCAGTCGTTAATAACCCGTTCCAAACGCCAATCATGTGATTTTACCCACCCAGCAAACAAACAAAATCTGCCACACATCCAGTTAAAATATTGTTTCACTGCCCTTAAAATATCCACTGTCATTAAAAAAAATAAAACGATTCCCCTGCCCCTTTTCGATGAACAGCTCCGTTGACTACCTGTACCTGAAAATTTAGCGTTCTTTCAACTGTCACTATGGGTCTGGTCAGTTTCTTCGGCCTGGGGATCCCAGGCTATGGAACTTTACCCGAATAACCGCCGTCACCCCACAAAATGGAGTGGCAATGAAATTAACAAATCACACAAATTGCGTAACTTCTCACCCGTAGGATGGGACCGTTAGAGACTAGTGACAACTGCTTCTGAGAATTAGTCTTTGACTGTTGAGAAGATTTTGCGGTCATGTAACGTCTCTTGTCTTACCAATCAGATATTGTTCATTTATATGTTTATCATCAAGGGGAGGCGTTAGAATCTAGTTTCGCCTTACAGAAGTTTAGCTATGTTTGTTGATCCTTTGACAAAAATGCTATCGGCGCGTGCCATGGGACCGCAAAGTCATGCAAACACGTGCTTTGATGCAAATACTGTATTGCTGATGCGTCAGTTTTCGGTGCGGAGCTAAATCGTGGCGATCAACAGTGCTCAGTGAACGATGGCTTGAAGCAGGGACCTGGGCGATCTTCACCGCTCCAAAAATTAAAGGCTGTTTTTTTCAGTGAAAACCGACTGTTTTGGAGAATGCCCGAAATGTCACCACCATTATCGTTTCACCTCTTTGACACTGATAGTACTCGCACCATACACCATAGGCGAAAGAAATCAGTCCCCTGGGGTAGGGAGGGGGGGTTTATTTGTGCAACGGTTTACCTTATTTTATTTTATTAATTTTGACTGTGATATTTCAAATAAAGTTCAACTCCAAACCATCTGACTGCTTTCTTGATCATCGAAATCTTTATTTGAAATACCACAGTCAAAATTAATAAAATTACTTTTATTAATTTTACCACAGTCAAAATTAATAAAATTACTTTTATTAATTTTGACTGTGGTATTTCAAATAAAGATTTCGACTCCACACCGTCTGACTGTTTTATATATTACCCGACAAGTCCTTATCTCCTCTCCAACGTGTGTATACACCATTGTAATTGCTCCGAAAACATTGCCAACTGCTAATCCGTTGTCGGTATCAGCGGATTAAGTGATTGAGTCAACACCACAGCCGCCCTACACATGTGGGACGAATGTGGTGTTGACGTAATTAATAAGCCAATCCGCTGATACGCTGATACAAGTTGGCAATGTTTGCGCAGCAATTAGAGTGGTATGTGCACTGGTTGAAGAGGAGATAAGGACGTTGGAAACACAGTCAGACAGTTTGGATTCGAAAGCTTTATTTGAAATATCACAGTCAAAATTGATAAAATCAAATAAGGTAAACCGTTGCACAAAAACCTCCCACCCCGGGGACTTTCATCTGCCCCTTGTGCATACACAATGAACCATTAATTACAACACCGTCCCTCCACCTAGGTGGGTGGAGGGACGGTGATTACAACATCGCTTCAACCCGTGAAAACGACAGGTTGAAATCTCATTTCACATGCATATGTGCAAATCCAAAGCCAAGACGGCTTCATTTAGATGCAAATGAACGAAGGGTGCAGTTGCTAATCATAATATCAAACAAAGGACAGCCGACTTCTAAGAATACCTAACATTAAACTATTTCCCCATCGATCTGCGTATCATAATATGAAAAAGTTCTCTGGGAAGGAAATCAATTCTATAATTTTAGCGTAGCATTACGGTGTTTTTGTCCAACAGTAAAACCATATACAGAAACAAAGCCTGTGGTTAAAAATGAGCTTACGCGGACCACGGTCCCTTGGTGGAGGGACTGTGCACGGACAAGTACAATGAGACATACACTGATTTTCTGATTTCGTTAATGCTTTCCTCTGACTAATTTTTCTTTGATTTTTTTCCTTCTGAGTCCACCAGTAGAATTGAAAGCCATCTAGTCGATCGACACCCGTGACACACTTGTCAGATGTTATCTTCGATACCTCTAATGTCCGATGCAACATTCTCTTCGACAAGCTTGCTTGACTTATTCTACCTGCAACTTAAAACTTATAGTGATTTTGTAGCTCATTCCACTGTCATTCTTTACTATTTTGCGTAGTATTTGATAGCCGGTACGTTCTCTCGATACCTCGACACACTTGTCCGACAACCTCTCAAATGGGTTATATCTCCGGGGAATATATTGGCTATGAAATGCGGACCTGTGAACTTTTATCTCATTTTTGTACTAAATTGAACTGACTTGGCTTCAATGTTTGTCGGCTGAAATATTTTTTTCATGATTGTTTAGAGAGTTTACTGGCGCAATGGTAATTGACACGTTTTGTACAAAGAAAACACCGTTTGAAGGACTTCCTCTGCTGGAAAAGCGTACCGTTTCACACGATCTACATTTGTTCACCGTCCCTCCACCCACGGAGGGACGGTGATTTGTTGCATAATTGTTCATGTCAGTGGCTTTTCTGCATTTTGGAAAAAAGTTATGTTTCTATCATTTGTCTTTCACTCGTAGTTCTGACGTCGCGAAGGTCGGACGAATTCTGATCGCATGGTTTAGATGTCAACGGAAAGTTTCACAAACGGCGATTTTCAGAAATTCTCTCGGATATTTGAGGACGCCATTAGGCCAATTACCTCACAGCCATGATATAGCTGAATGATCTGGGCCTGACCTACACTTTGACAACTGTATTACCACGATAAAAATTTGCGTTAAAAAGACTGATAGCTTGTGGAATAAAAGGGTTTGCGTAGCGCTGGCTACCGGTGGCCTCCAGCCAGTCGTTTCAACCCATGTCATTACGATCTCAATTTCCGGCCGCAAGTCACATCGGCATCGTGACCTAAGTCGTTTCAGCATCCCTGTTTCGATTTGTTTTGTTTTGTTTGTTTTTTCTTGTTGTTGTTTTTTTTGGGGGGGGGCAAACTTATCAGTCATTGACTGACTAGTTGTATTCGTAAGCTTGATTGACCTTTGCCTTCTTACCTTTACTTTTACGTGCATTTTGTTTTTTCTCCAACGGATTCGCCTTCAAGCTTTTGTTTTATCAGCGGCTAGTGCTATCGATAAACTTGTGTCACAGAATTGAAATGATGTGAAGATATTACTATGTTTTACCATGTTCCCTGTAAGATAGAACATGCTAGAGGCCGACACGAAACGGCTTGCGGTCGGAATTTACGACTTATGCCGAAACATCTAGAAATTTAACCCGGAAATAAATGTTAAAATACGTGCCAGGAGGGACCGTGGCCAGTATCATGGCGTTTCCAGTCAGTGGACTTTTTCAGGAATTTCCCAGTTTTCACTGAAGCGCCATTATAAATTGACGAAAGTCCATCATGTGTTTTATGATAATTGCTTATTGCATCTGTCTTTGAGGTTGCGGTATTTTGTAAGTATATCATAGTTCCCAGCGATATAAACATTATAGTGCTGGTTTGCTCACAGTGGCAAGAAAATTCATATCATGCAATCGCAGATTCCATCGCGAAACATGAGGTGTCAAGAGGTTAGAACTACATTTACACATAAGTACCAGATACACCTCCATGCTCTATTGTATTTCACATTCAGAACAGGCGTGATCGGCGTTTGCGAAGAAACGCTTTGCGTTGTTCATGTAGTTATGTGTTTAGGGACTGTCGTTGTACATATGATTGTCAAATTGATAAATTGATGTATAAATTAGCGACATTTCCTATAGTATATGTATTCTTGGCAGCTATTCTATTCATTCGAGGAGATTTTCAGGGGGATAATTCACTTCACTCATGGAAACACGGTCCCTTGATCGTTCGAAACGTCAGTCGTACCGGCTTACTGTCACTCACAACTTTTTATCCTGTTCGTCCTGTGAAACATCGGAACATCGTTCCGTCGCAACTTACTGAAACCACGGTATTTAGCGGTTCACTGACCTTCAAAAACAGGAACAATTGTTTTCGAAAGTTTGCGTAATATGCCTTTTTTTTCTATAACACGACCCTAACTTACACTAAACTTTTTTTCGCATTTCAAAAATTACTAGTGAACTTTCTTAATTTTATAGTTTTTTTTGTGCGTCCCTATTGACCAGCCAGCGTTTTTGAATGTAAGTTTCGGGAAACTTCTTTTAGGCTCAAATCAAAAGTAGCTCGCGCGCACCTAAGGACCACAGTAGGTAACGACATCGTCCAATTACTGATCAACGTCCAGCCAGAATTATTGCCACTTCGATCCTGATCATTCTGACCGCCAAGCTGTTTGTGTGAGCAGTCAATCCATGGCTAATTACAAATCAAATCAGAGTGGGTTGAAATGATTCAAAGTTAAGTACATGTATAGTTATGAGGTAAAGAAGGCGCTAGGCGATAATGCGTGCTGGTAGACACTAATGAATGCCATGCTACCGTGCCTCGGAGTGAGAGTTAACACGTTCTTGAACGTACTACATGTAGTACCTAGAATTAGCTTCGCCTTAAAACGTGCGTTAACATGAAGAAAAGGAGTGAAATGAGAATTTCCCTTGTTGGAAGTGACTAAAAAGGGGAATCAATGTGGCCGCGGCAAAACTAGACGTCGAATAACTCCTGTCGAAATGGTCCGGGTGTCCAAGTGAAGCTGGCTACCGTCAGCCTTTAGTTACTGGGAAGACTACATATTTACTGGGAGACATTCTGTGCTAAAATTGACCGAGGCTGCTCCACTATTAATGTTCCTTTATATACCAGAACTAAAAGAGTGTGGTCATAGTATTAGTAAGGCACGTAACCGAAGCGATTCATACTTCCCGTGTGTTACCCGAGCGCGTTGCTTATGTAATCACAACGGACAGTGGTGACAATTGCCCCGCCTGTCCACTGACGCCACTCGCTAGCAACTTCGACATAGTTGAGTAACCCTGCTCAAAACCATATTTTCTATCCAGTTTTAGCTCCGTAAACCACAAAAGTGCATGTTAAAGACAACGTAGATCACTATGTTAGCACTATAGTTGAAAACTGCAACGAATCACCCTGCTGAAACGTACATTTGGGCGTATTTGTAGATTCGACGTACACGGCCTGTAACAGCTTAAGTGTGAGATTTAGGATGTGTAAGTTTCTGCCGGTCACAACCCTAGGAAATATAAGCTGGCTTAATCGACGGGACAGGAAGTGGATAAGGCGCGTTTACGTTAGCTTATAAAATCGTAAACGCCCGATTTCATACAGTGCGACATGCTGTACATCTGACAGTTACGTAATTCCCCTACCAGAATAGTATGTATAGACAAAAGCTTTCTCTGTAAATCCCTGTAATGTTGGGTTTTCCAGATCCTTGAAGGAAAGCGGTCGTCAGAACTGCGCATGTGCGACTTTCATGTTTACAAATATGTATTCCATGCACTATATATAGATGTATCATGTCAACATAGCTGAAACATTTAAATTTTACGATATGCATTATGAAAAACATGTTTTAACTTTCATCAATCGCCAACATACCTAGCGTACAGTGTTTATATTGGTCGTTGGGGTTCCTAGGGACCTTTGAGCGCAGTTCCGACCACCGCGTCCCGTCAAGAGATTCGTGTCTTAACGATTTCGAAGCCGTTTTATTTCAGTTTATATTCGTGACGCATTCGTGAGATTGAACAAAGATTCCATATTCCATTCAGCAACTTGAGTCAGCGTTCCAACCGGTAATATCGACTTTGTTATTCCGCGGGTAACTGGTGCCTTCCAATGTGCAGCTGCTCGGAAGGTCATATCGTAGATTGCCATTATTTACAGCAACTTACGGAGTCTTAAACCAGAGTTATTCACGGTCCCTGCTAATGTGCAGCTGTTCTGCAGTTTATATCTGATTAGTCGATCGTCATTATTTACAGCAACTTACGAAGTCTAAAACCAGAGCTGCAGTATTCTCTTCCTGACCGGCTCTTCAGAAATTATTTCGACATGAACAAAGAGTTTCTGTCGACCAATTGTTTAAAAAGTTTCCGAGAGATAGTAGCCCAATTTATTTGTACCCAAACGCAGCGGTGAAATGGGTATTTCAGCTCCGGTAATTTGACTTGTCACCGGCGTACACCATATATTTCATTTTGCCCACAGTCCGGCATCGATGGGAAGTTCAGCACCTGTGATTTGATCTGCCGCTGGTGTGCATAGAAACGCGGCAAGTTCACCAATCTGGATAAAAAAACACAATAAGCGTTATTACAATGGTTAGAAATTTCGACAAATAACATGCATCGCTATCCTCAAACATCTTTATACAGAGAAGTATTGAATGTTTAAAACAATTGTGCTTCACGCATTACATCAAGATAGACAACGTAATTCCTTGCATTTTGTTTCAGAAGAGCAATATCGCTTCATCACATGCCTACCAACATGTGCATCTAGACAAATGAACGGCCCCTATATGACGCCATGGGTTTCTTCTTGATATTGTTGTGTTTGTGTTCTTACTTTTTGTTTTCGTTTGTTTGTCTGTTTTTCTATTTTATGTCCAAACATGCCTATACAGAAAGTGAAATGTCAACATCATTGAAGTCTATTCTTTCATCAGCGCCTTTCGCATATGTTTCGGTTATGTCGAAATGAACCACTTTTCTCACATATTGGTGTCCTCCTTTTCGTGAATCAAAAAGTACATGCAGTACCAGGCTGATACTGACCTGTTCAGCTGTTACGAACTCCCCTGATGGATTTCCGTCTGCCAACTTGAGTTTCTGTAAAGCACATCACACTTTAGTCACTTTGGTCATTTGCGCTCAAAAGCGTTAGTTTTCATCTCTCTCTCTCTCTCTCTCTCTCTCTCTCTCTCTCTCTCTCTCTCTCTCTCTCTCTCTCTCTCTCTCTCTGAATTTTAAAGGTCTCATTACCTTTGCTTCGTCGAATGAAAGCCAAGCCGATCTGCCGAAAGCTGAAATAGTCCCATTGGCACTGAAAATAAATTGGAAAATATCAATAGCAACGAATTAACATAATAATAGTGTACATTATAACACGCCACATGCTCATTCCGTGTCGCGATTCGCCAGAATACGTCACGTGACGAGAAAATAGATACGTCTAGTCCCCACCAAATCGACAAAAGTGACGTCAGAGGGTATTTTTTGAAAAGCTATTTCCCTAGGGAAATTGTTCTGACCAAATTTGGAAAAGTGCCCGGTCACATGACCGTAGTGTCGTCTGCAGCTTTGCAACAATGGCGGGTGACTAGAACGTAATGTGCGTCCGGGATAGGTGACGACACATTCTCTAAAACAGATTTTCCAACATTTTCAACATTCCAACAGCGTAGGAACTTAAATAGCTCATCGACGGAAAAGATTAAGGTGCAACTAAGGATGTCGCTTGGTATGCTTAGAATATTTTTTGAAAGAAAGTGGTACCACGTACAACTGAAACCGCTGTGGAAACATCGCCCGGTAAACTTGTCACAATGGATTGTTGCCGTGCAAAATATCAAAACACATTAAAAACTATATAACAATACAACATGAGCATGTGGTGTGTTATAAAACACCTATAGCCTGGTCTTTATTCGGGCTATAGCGCTCGTCTATTACCCCTCGTGGCCGTGTGTTACCAGAAACACATCGCTATACCCCTCAGCCTACGGCCTCGGGGAATAGCGATGTGTTTCTGGTAACACTGGCCCCTCGGGGTAATAGCCCTAATGACCAGGCAATAGGTGTTTACTATTCACTCAGCCGGGAAATAAAGCCCGACGAAGGATAAAGGACTTTACTGCTGATCCTAGGAGGTGCATAGTTGCAGTCGCATGGCAAAATAGTCGTCAATAAACTTTAAGGCAATCAAATATTCGTGATGTAATTCAGAGCATGTATGATTATGACACAAATGAAACTAAGGAAACCGTAGGAAATGTGACTTTTTAGCGGCAGTGTCATCTGTACGCCATTGCCGTGTATAAAAATTTATCAAAGAAAGTTTACTACACAAAATGGTAACAGTCTAAAATACACATATCGCATAGGGCGGGTTCTCGAGCCGCTGTAGAGGAGTCTTCTTCGAAGGATCAAAAAGCGAATCAGTGCATTGTGCTGTCGGATGACTTACGACCTTTTATCACATCTTTGCAGCAAAGAGGCATCGATGCATCGCCGAAATCAGCACCCCGATCGGAAAATGGGCATTATTGGGGATGCATCTGTATTTATATATAATGGTATAACTTCTATCAGCTAAACATCTTCATTGAAGTCATCATTGGCATTTAGTGTGGCCGACTCCAAAGTCACCTTACACACGTAACTATAAATCAGTGTCGTTATTGTAAACATGAACTGTCTCTAACATTGGTGACTCACGTTTTGTATCGACTAAGGCTGGGCATATGGCATTACATGTCACTCCGGTTCCATATCCAGAAATGGCGGTAGACTGTGGCGAAGAAAAAGATGAAACAATTTCAGTGATTAACAAATTCATGATCAAGACGTTCTGTGCCGGTAAAGCAAGGGCCGGTTCATAGATTGCGATCGCCGTTCATAAGAACTTATTTGAGATGGGAACTTCGGATTTTATTCTGATAAAATTTCGTAGTCAGGCATTTCGTAGTCAGCGGCTCTGTAAATGGAGGGCGTGGCGAAGTTTACGGCTTTATGAGAGTGATAATTTTTACGATCAAAACTTTGCTGCTGGTGTTTTTGGGAGAATGCATAGGACGGTGGGCGACACTGTTTACGCTTTCACCTGTTGTGACAGTGAATTTGATTTGAAGTGCGTACGTGTAGTTCACCAGCACGAATTCTTCCCTCATAAGCTTTTTGAGGTGGCATGTATTCATCGCCTTACTTTCAGCTTCAAGTAATATTTCTCGAATCGCCCACTTGTTTTATACTGCCACATTTAAATAACAAGACAAAGTACTACGAACATTGTGCACATGTAATATGAATAATAATATGCATCGTTTACAATTATGATACATTTCCAGAGTTTATATGACATATCACGTGACATTAGTTGGATTGCGTAATCCAATTAAAATCACGCACGTTTTTTTTTTGTTTTTCGCAAATTTCTCTTCGGGCGTATTTGTGAATCCGAAAGAACAAGAACCGGTAGGACTGGAAGAGAGTACCTTACCAGGAAACGTATCTTTTCACTAGATTTACCTTTGTCAATCCATTTAGACCGTGCTTTGAAGCTGTGTACGGAACATTACTGTCACTGGCCCTTTTGCTCCGAACGGAAGAAATATTTATGATGCGCCCCCAACCTATCACAAGAAGAAATAGAAATTGAGAAGTCACAATGCAAGTGTCATGTGGTCACTTATGTAAGTACTTTCGTTTGCTTACAGCTCCATTAGCTTTAACTTTCGATGCATTCCAGGGACTTTTGTTACATTCACAAAAAACAATTCAGGTTCACTTGAAAGTTCCAAAACCGTATCCCACAGCACAAACACATGTAGCCCTTTCAAGTGCCACATCAGCCCGTACTTAGTGTACCTAGATATTAGCACTCCGATAACAAGTCATTGTAGGTGACATAGTCTCTGGTTGATAATACATTGGGAAATCATTGACAGAAATCATGGTGAAGTGAAATTGGTCATAGCATATCCGGAATATGGCTGAGATAAAGTTTACCTTATATTGATATGTATGTGTACTGTTGATGTACCAAATACAAATGGAATTCCTTAGGCTAATTTTGAGTAATAGTCAGGTAATAGACGTGGTTATGTGATATGAGAGTAGATATGAAAAAATCAGAAAAAATGGCCATTTGGCAGCCATACTAGATTGTGTGGTGAAGGAATTTTACATGCACATCTACAGTCATAATATGTTGCCCTTGTGTCAAGTTCGAATGAAATTTGTCCAGGCCATGTGTGAGAAATGGTTTAAGACATGGAAAAGTCAGAACAAAATGTATACCTGGCGACCATATGGGATCATATTGCTTATGCTTACGCGCTTAACGTAATGGTGTTGTCCTTGTTGCAAATTTGAACAAGTCATCGTTGATGACACAGTCCCCGCTTGTCCATTTTGTTATAATCTTTGGTGTCTAGGTAGCTGTGGTCTAGGTAGCTGTGGAATGACATTGATGCAACGGGTACATCAGGCCTGTGACTTGCATAATAAAGTAATCTGAGGAACGTTCAATAAATGACTCATCTCTGCCGGTAATGACCACTCAAGGAACTTTTGATTACATCACACATAACGATGCCCTTACTGCCTCAGTGTCATGATGGCACATACTATACACATGGTTTGGTGGAATTTTCGAAATGGTATGGGATCGGGTATGTTGTTGTAATCAGCCATTTCGGATCATATAATGAAACAAATTAATGTGCACAAGAATGCAGCCATAGTATTTTAGCTTCGTATCACGTTTGAACAAAATCAGTCCATCGAGGGACAGTGACCTATGTTTATGTTTCAAAGACATACAAAAATCACACCAAAATTTTAATCAAATGGCTGTCTATTGACCATATGGATCATAGCACAAATTAGTAGACATGCATATGTATGCCATAGTACTTTATCTTTGCACCAAGTCTCAACAATATTGGTTAAAGAATATTTGCATATGATTAAGCCTCAAAGACATGAAAAAATCCAAAAATGACCATCTGACAGCGATATTGGAAAAAATGACAATCTGGCAGCCATATTGGAACATGTCACGAAGTAAATTGACATGTATATGTATGCCATAGTGCTTGATCTTTATGCCAAGTTTGGACAAAATGGGTGTAATGACCTTTGAATTACGATTCAAAGACATGCAAAATTCCAACAAAATGGCAGTTCTGCAGCCATATTGGATCCTATCGCAAGCTTAATTGATACATGCATATGTATGCCATTGTGCTTTGCCTTTGTGCCAAGTTTGAACCAAATCGGTTCAAGGATGTTTGAGTTATGGTTCAAAGACATGAAAAAATCGCAAAAATATGGCCGCCTGTCGGCCATATTGGATCATATCACGAAGTACATCGGTGTTCATATGAAAGACATAATGTTTTACTTTTGTGCCAAATTTGAACAGAATCGGTTCAAGGATGTCTGAGTTATGGTTCAAAGACACGAAAAATCGCAAACAAAATGGCCGCCTCGTGGCCATATTGGATTGTATCACAAAATAATTTGACATGCATATGTAGGCCATAGTGTTATACCTTTGTGGCAAGTTTGAACAGAATCTGTTCAGGGATGTCTGAGTTATGGTCCAAAGACATGAAAAATCGCAACAAAATGGCCGCCACGCGCCCATATTGAAACATATCGCAAAATAATTTGACATGGATATGAAAGCCATAATGTTATGCCTTTGTGCCAAGTTTGAGCAGAATGTGCTCAAGGATGTCTGAGTTATGGTCCAAAGACATGAAAAATCGCAACAAAATGGCCGCCACGCGCCCATATTGAAACATATCGCAAAATAATTGTACATGGATATGAAAGCCATAATGTTATGCCTTTGTGCCAAGTTTGAGCAGAATGTGCTCAAGGATGTCTGAGTTATGGTCCAAAGACATGAAAAATCGCAATAAAATGGCCGCCTCGCGCCCATATTGGATCGTATCACAAAATAAATCGACGTGCATCTGTAGGTCATAGTGCTATGCCTTTGTGCCAAGTTTGAACAAAATTAGTTTAGCAGTGTCTGAGAAACTGTTGATGACGGACGGACGGACGGACGGACGGACGGACGGACGGACGGACACACGGACGGGACCCAATCTATAAGTCCCCGCCGGACTTCGTCCGCGGGGACTAAAAAAAACAGTCATTACAATCTGTGTAATGATTTGAGACACATGAAATGGGAACAAAATGGCCACCTGGTCGCCATATTGGATCATACCATGGGATAATTCTATATGCATGGGTAAGTCACAGTGTATTGACTTTGTGCAAGTTTAAAGGAATCAGTCAAGGCATGTTTGAGTAATGGCTCTCGACACCTGACAGCCATATCGAATCATATCGAAAAATAAATAACGCTGCATATGTATGCCACAGTTTATTATCCTTGTGCCAAGTTTGAAAGAAATTGACCAGTGCATGTCTTAGACGTCCTGGATATCTACGTGGATAGACGGACGGATGACGGACAGATGGACGGACGGCCGGGAGCCTATAATTTATATGCCCCAGAGTCTCTGTCCATGGGAACTTTCAAATGACGTTATTAAAGCACTGTGCACTTGGTCTTGCGCTGTGCGTCGCATCGATTTATGAAAATGAATTCAGATTCGTGAACAGATTCAGAAAGATTCATCACCAGATTTCGAGAAAATCTCCTGTAAATTGAAATTTATCACAGAATAATTTCGCATGTCTATGTAAGTCAAGGTGGGGTGTCTAGGTGCCAAGTTTGAAGTAATTAGTCAGAAAATGTCTGAGGAACGGCTGCGGATAAGCTAAATATCGGAACGAAATGGCTATGTTGAGGCCAAATTTGATCGAATCACAAAATTATTTGACGCATTAGTGCCAGTGATGCAGTGTTATCCCTGCGCTAAGTTTGAATGACAACAGCCGAGTTACATCTGCATAACGGCTGTAGACATGAAAATAGAAATAAACTGGCCGCCTGGCGGCCTTATCGGCGGAGATCTGGAAAGGGAAGAGGTCTGGAAAGCGAGATTCGACTAGGCGGGACCCAATCACTCTACAGGTAAGCAAACTACGCCACTTACCTTTCTTTTTCATGTCACCCAAGAGCAGTCGCGTCAGGTCGAACGGTGCTGTCAATTAACAGCGATCACTTCGTCCCATTTCTCCGGTGAAAACTCGTCAGCAAACCTCGGGCATGACGTACCTGTTCAAATGTGGTACACAAACAATCAGAAAATAACCAGAGTTGTCAAATTCTCGTTATAAAGACTGATTTCCATAGAATTCCAGTTAAAAAAGAAATGCACAATAAAACTTAATGTATTGCAACTACAGACAGTGATACGAAAGACGCATTATTAACGGCAAATCTAGGATAAGTCAAAATCATGTGGTATTACTTGTAACTTGCGTAACAAATGAAAATGTATTCATATTAAATGTTAATAAAATAGTAGTGATCGTAATAAAACCAATCAAACAACGATAAAGTATCTCAACGCTTCTGTAAAAATTCAACACGATGCACAGAACAATGAAACCAATGTCACATGTTTGGATTAAGAAGCAACAAATTGTCTTGACAGAAATTAAGGGAAATGTAAGTGCTGAATTCCATCATATATAACGACTTGAAGGGCTAGTTGTTGTAACTGTAGAACAAGAAATTCTAGTTGACATGAAAAACAAATCTAGTGTAAAATCCTAAAACTTACAGATACCGCATGGCCCTTTAACAGCCGGCCCATTTAGTTTCACAGTAACTAGGAAGGGCCTTCTCTCGGAGGTGCTCAACTCCTGGGCACAGTTCCGCCTCTTGTGGGGTGGTCGCGTTTCGTTGTAGTCATAGGTCTAAAAATCAGAATGTTCTGGAACTATCGCTCTACATTTACTGACCTGCGTTATTAACCAGTACGTCCACTCCACCAGGGTACATGGTTTTTATCTTCTCACACATCTCCTCTATTTCAGATCGCTGCAGAAGATTGGCACGTAAATAATGGGCCTTGACTCGATATTCCCTACAAAATGACAACACCGAAAATGTGTTTGTATTATATACAGTATATTAAATACTCTAGTTGATCGGTAAGGGCTTTGTTTTTACAACCAATATTAGCCATGTCAGCCCCAAACCCCTACGTTTAGGAGTGACTCGGGCAGTGTACCACAAACTACGCTTGAAAAGATTGAGAAAACGATAAAGAAACTGAATAGCCCAACACTAAATTCCCCTCCTTTATCAAAAAAGTAAAATTCTCGTACAAACTTTCTTCGATCATATTGTCCCAGAACTGTATGCACCGCCGTTTCTGTTCATTCTCGACAAAAACATCGAATGACACTACAGATAAGCACCCCTTTCAGATTTCAAGCATAGTCTCGAATGAATTTAAAGAAGTTGCAAGTTAAAAGCCTGAAGGTTTCGCCGATGTGCAGCCTGGAGATTTGGATTCACATTCTTATTCGTAGTCTGGTTTTTATGAAAACTCAACAAATCGTATTTTCCCACACCGCAATGCCGTAAATCATTTGAATTTTTGAATTTTTATTTAAAATAAACTGGCTGATGAAAGGGTGGGCCTTCCGAAAAGCAATCAAACTTTCAAAATCTGCCAGACAGTTTAATAATGGACAGATCCAAATTTCAAAACGATGACCATGTCAATGGTGTACATCTTAGTACACATTGAATTTGAGGCAGAAGGCGTCTCGGGATAGACTTTCAAAGTTTTGCGATACTGTGTTGGTCTACCATTTGTTGGGGCTCGTTTTGAAACTCATGATGTATACGTAACTAAAGCTTTCACTTAGTTTTGTGAAAAATCTGTTATTTTCCACGTTGAGTGAACACAAGATTGGCGGCCATTTTGAATATAAAGTGTCCAGAAATATTGTGTCATCTGTTTCTGATGTGCCACATTTTGCAATTTCAAAAGGGATATATTGAAAGTTTGCTGACGGAAAGTTCGAGCAAAAGTTTAAAGTTTTTACATTTTGAGGCGTGTACTGCCTTAATCAGGTTGAATGGAAAGGTCCAAACGATCCTTCTTGGTAACACAAAATTGTACAAAAGCTACGCGAATCAATGTCAAGACATAATGTACAAAGCGTTACTGATGAAGAAATATTTCTGGTCAAAAACTTTTTTCACGAGTGAACCTTACTCGTTTGCTTTTATCTTACTTTTCCAGATGTTCTCTCAGAGGTTCAACTTCAGCCATCTCTCGTCTTCCATGGAGGATGATGGAATGTCCCTTCCTAGCAAGCACCTTTGCGATTCCATACCCGATACCTTCCGAGGAGACAGATCCAGTGATGAGTGCAACCCTGCCGGTAACGGAACTGGACGCCATGACAGATGCAGATCTACGGTAAAAAAATGACGTGTGTTACCACAGCCACTCCATGAAAGGACTGGTGTGTGACATATTGTTAGGCCAAAAAAATAAATTGTGCTGCTCCGATAACATAGTTTTCAAAAATAGAGTAAGGTAGGTCGGCAGGGATATTTTTTTTAAAATATTTTTATTTTTAAATATGCACTTTTCAGGGATCAGGGCGATCAAACACTGGCCACTACATTTCCACAAAAACGTATCATGCATTAAAAAGGAATAAAAACATAAAATACGTAATCGTTCAAGCAAAAATCAAACGCTAGGTAACGAACATATGATTTTACGGGTTTTCTCTTTCTTTTTTTTACTTCCGTGTTTACGTACAAGCTCTAAAAAGTTTAGGGTCGGTAGGTAAAAAATAGGGCAGGTCGGGTTATCGGAACAGCACAATTGTTTTTTCTTTGGCCTTATGAGGAACTCACTCAGACGGTAAGTTTTCACTTATAAATGAGTCCAGCATAAACAGACGATTTACTTCACTTTGATGTACAAGTATTATTTAGTGTACAGGCAAATAAGAATCTAGTTCTCTTGTCAACATTACGGTAACCAGACGAAGTCAGCACTCTATAATTTGTCTTATCATCAAACTGTCGAAAACCATGTGGCATTTGAACAACACAGCCAGAAAGCGGCCTAATTCGTCCATGTAATGCAGAAATGCAGAGTTGTGCAGCGACGAGGTTATGGTCATTTACGCCTTGACATATTTATGATATACGTACTACAAGTATATCGACAGCTTTTGTTTGTATTTGACACGTCTGTAGACAGACTGAACTTTTTTCCGCCCACGTGAACTTTTCTCCTACCGCCGTTGTTCAAGCCCGCGCTTTGCGTTGCTCTAGATTTTGCAATGTCCCGCGGATGAACAAGAGACATGATATATCGCAATATGTCGCTAAAGGATCAAAAAAGAAGGAAACGGATTCAAAATGCATTCGACAGGGCAGATTCCAGGATTCTGTGGGATACGGCTATGGTCAAGGTCAATTACATCGGTTAGAAAATAGGCAAAAGGCATTGCTTCTGGTCATCGTGAATATTGAAAGCCTTTGCGTCAATAATCCGGGCCTTTTTTATTTTTGTTCTGTCGAGGAGAGATCTGCTGTTGAGAAAATGAAGTATTGAAGTATAAAGATGGAGGTGTGTTTCGTATAAATAACCCCATGCCACATCCTAGCATTCAAATGACCATAATTCTTTACTGCACCTGAAAATTAATTGTTGACTATATGTTTAACTGGAACTTAGATTGTATTAATGCCAAATAATGAAACCATTACTAGAAACAATTTTCTGTACAATTTTTGATCCAACCAGCTGCTTGTCTAATCTCATCTGACCTTTGCCGAGGTAATATGTCGAAGGTTAGGGGAACACCGTTTGATTTCTGGGGGGGGGGGTATGGAGGATTTTGAGAAAAAAAAATTTGTCGCCAGGTGAGATAGAAGAAAAAAAAAATTGATCCTGTCATGGCCTGAGAAAAAAAAAATTGTCATAACAGACAGAAGTGAAAAAAAAATTGTCACAATGCACCAGAAATTAGCAAAATTTGGAAACCCTATTCTCATGTATTCTTTGCCGGCGCGCCGCCATAGGCGGCGCAAATGTTTTTACCACAAGCAATTCTTATGTTTTTTTCCCAGCACTTATGATATAAGCATGCACTACATAGGTCTACTTTACACCTCAGTCCACTCAATGTTTTCCTTCCCTTTTCTGACCCAAGAAATCATATTTCAGGATTTCTGTTGCAATATCTCAATGGCATAGGCACTATCGAGAAGGGGACTTTTTGACTTCTGTAAATTGTGTTAAAACACAAGACAGGAGTCGATAAACTAGTGTTAAAATCAATATATTATTCTCTCAATATAAATATATTAGGAAGATGTACAAGTTGACAATGAAAAATTCAGGAACAACAAATATAATGAAATACAAGGGAGGGGGTCACTCAAAAAATTGAAAACTTCAGGGGGGCGTTACTCAAAATGTGGAGAGGAAGAAGGGGGCGGGGTTACTCAATTTTTTTTGGCGAAATAAATTGAAACACATCTCACATTGCACCATTGCACACATCCATTTCTCAAAATTTTCAATGCAAGAGGGGGCACCCCCTCTCATGCTCTCCCCCCCTTGGGTCTTCTAACAGTTTTACTGGTAAAAGACAAATTTAAAATACCTATCGGATTGCACTACACTGCAGCGTGGCGCACATCAATTTCTCAAAATTTTCACAGGATCTAGGACAAAATTGAACTGTTGTGAATTCATCCTTTATTATCACAGAAACATGTTTTCATTTACCTCAGTTCAATGACCATTTTGACAGTTAAACATACCATATTCATGCTTTTCATTAGAAGCTGGCAGCTGGAGAAATGACACAAGAAGTCACAGATTTTCCGTTCCTGTATATTTAGTTATCTTCAGTCTCGGGCAAACAGAACTGTTTTTCACAAATTGTATTGTCATTGTTTGGTTGTTGAATATTGTGACACAAACACTGATCATGCATAAAATGTAAAAAAATATAGCAGTGTTCAATGTCATTTTCAAACAGTTTTACCGAGTGCAAAATAACCTGAAACTCCTCTCAGATTGCACCATTAAACAGATCAATTTCCCAAAATTTCCAACACGAGAGGGGGAAACCCCCTCTCGTGCTCTTGCCCTTGGGGTGTTCTAACAGTTTCACTAAGTAAAAAAATTGAAAAACACCTCTCAGATTGCACTAGACTGCACCATTGCACACATCAATATTTTAAAAATTTCCATGCAAATTAAGCCCCTGTGACACTTACCCCCTAAACCTCTCGCGTGTTCTTCCCCTGTACTTTCAAATTCTGCCCGGTCAGATATCCTAGTGAAAACCCTGTCATAATACCCATCCAAATTAAACAATATACTATATGGTTAGATACTGCGTGAGCTTTTATATCTTTATTTTATTGTGACTTGCAATTTCATTTTGATGGGCACACCTTTTTTGAACCATCATGAGATAACTGATGATAGTCTAGCAGAGTACATCAGGATTTCAAAGGTCTTTACTGTTGCTGTATTTTGTAAATTTTACAAATACATGTATTTGTATTTAACTTTTCTAAGAGGGGGGATCAGTCAAAATTTCAGAGTTAGAGAGGGGAGTTACTCAAATTCATCATGGTTGATGGGGGGGGTGTCACTCGAAATTTCTGAGTTTCAGGCCGTAAATAATGACGGCTCCCTTATATACAACGCATCACAAACTTGGTGACAAAGAAAAAAAAAATTTGCATTGCTACTCCATTTGAAAAAAAAATTGATGCAGCTCTGACTGTAGAAAAAAAAATGCTGTCACTGTGATAGGAAAAAAAAATTTGCTCCCATACCCATTTCCTCCATACCCTCCCCCAAAAATCAAATGGTTCTCCCCTTAAAGCCAAACACTCAACCTTGGGCCACGGGCTAACCAGACCAATAAGTGATTAGCTACCACGCAACATCGCCTACGCTAACGCTTTTCCGTGGACTGACATGTGCGCGTGGTTTTGGAACAAGTTTGGAAAGAGAGGTTAAATAAAACGTAATGACGCGTACGTTTGTAACAACACAGTCGCTTGTGAATTGATACACGACGGCCGCTGTGTGGTATGTACTATAAATTTTCTAATGCATACCGCACAGCGGCCGTCGTGTATAGATTCACAAGCGACGGTGATCTGTGGCGGCAGCGCATTGACGTACGCGTATCGATGATATTACGTATGAATAGAGTGGTTTGTGCATTCATGGTTATTTTGCAGTATTTTTCTCGGAAAACTGCGAAATTCGGGAAATATTTAACGCAAAATTATTCTTTGATTTTCGTGACGACAATTCAAAAACTTCTCACCACCCTTGAATAAAATCTGTTGATTTTCTTCGATACAGTTATTTATAAAGTTTGAAGGAACCTTTGTCGTGACGTCAGAGAAAAAAGTGGACAAAGAAACATCTCGTACCAGGCGGGAAATCAGAGCAAGCAGACCAAGTTATTGTACTGGTGCAAACATTACAAAATATTCTGATATCAAAGATGCCTGCTCTTTTTAAGACAATTTACAGACGAGGCCGTTTGCCTAAATTTACGGAAAACATCAAGAAAACCCAAACAGTATCACACGTGACGTCATTGTGAGCACGCGTGCTATTAGACCTCAAAAATGTCCCCGGCCTTGGCCGTTCCGAATGGATGTGCTACACGTGTTCGACATCTGAGCATCATACGACATCATCAAACGCTACGCGTAATGATCGAACACGTTTAACTGAACTGAATCGCTAGTTCGACTTTTTTTTTTAAATCCATGCTACTACCCATGCTCAAGCTCTACACCGTACCGTCTGAGAGCAGCAGAAACGACAAAAGTAATCATTGAGCTTTGTCCCTCGGCGCTGTTCTGTACTTTGACCTCGTACATGCCTGGTGTACTATGGATCACAGGCTCTCGTAACATTGCCAAGACAAGCTATCCGAGGGGAGGTTGTAGACTGTTCAGTGCGCATTGGCACTAGTACTACTCTTAGCCCTGTGTACGTGTGTTCTCGTCGTTGTACGGCCTCCGGTTGTGCACCACAGGAGTGGCAGGCCTTATAACGCCGGGAACACAGCACCACACGAAGGGCTTATAGGTTGGCTCCGTGGTACAATCACTGACGCTCTATAAACGCTAGGCAACGCCTCGGAGGGTGCTCGGAGGGCTTATCTAGGCTATATGTTTCCAATGCCTATGTGTTATATCACAGTCCCTCCACAGGGACCGTCATTGTACAACATGACGCCGGAATTAATTTTTGAGTCAGATTTTCTTGCATGGCGGCCATATTCTAGTACCTTGTGGGCCGGGCTTGTGGGGCTTCAGCATGAGTAAAGAACGCATCAAATACAAACCAACAGTAAGCATGCAGTCGTTCCTTACCTCACAGTCACCTTCAAATGACCAGTGAGTCAGACGACGGGGCTGTATTCATGTGTGGCATAGTGCAGTGCAGAGGTCAAGCGAAGTATACCGTCGACGTCGTTTGTACTCTTTGCAGCACAATTTGTGACTGTGAACTACAGAGGTCGCACTTCTAGGCCACAAAGCCAAAGTAATAAAAAGTTCAAATTTCGACGAAACTGGAAACTATTACGATTCCTTTCTGATCCATTTCCATCGATTCGAAAGGAGATTTTTACTCAGTGTTTAAAAGAAAAAGTATCACAGTACAATAGCAGTTCCAGTGCATTGGCCATTTCTATTTGAACCTACCAAACCGTAATAACTAAGCCCTAACACTGAGTAAAAATCTCCTTTCGAATCGATGGAAATGGAACAGAAAGGAATCGTAATAGTTTCCAGTTTCGTCGAAATTTGAACTTTTTATTTAAAACAAGGGTTTTTAATTATGCATCGTCTGCAACTATGGAAGAGCCGTTTAAGTTTCAGTTTGCGTAATTACCCAACGGTCGATAACAGATTAGGGATTGCATTTATAGAATTCTGTGCAATTATATTTTCAAAATAGACAATTCTGTACTCGAGTTCTACGGATCGAGTTCTACGGATAGGAAATATATAACCAACATTTTAATTCGGAGACAAAAAATTGACAATGATAATGACACAGAAAATGTGATACATGAAAAATGGAAATCAGAAAAATCGTAAGATGTTGATGACTAAATGATAAAATTCAGCTCTTTCTAAAGCTTTGCCCAGAGCCCAGCATCCACAGGAAGTTCGGCACCAGTGATTTGATCTGCTGCAGGTGTACAAAGAAAAGAAGCTAGTTCCGCAACCTGAAAGGTAAACACAAACATGTAAAAGAGCATAGAGCCCGTAGAGCGGGAGTGAAAAACAACTGCTTTCAGTTGATAGCGAGATCTCATGAGACTTTGGTATTTAAAGAATCAGTCGAATGTCAAAATTAGTGAAACAAGCCAACCCTCTATAGTCAGGTGGCTTAACAAAAATATCGTTACACGGATGACAAAAGTGTCAAATTTGCTACAGATGTTCGCATATATGTGTAGATCAATGTTAGCTATTGCTCCAAAAATTTGGGCCACCGGAAAGGCTCGATGACGTCATAAATTCAAAATGGCCGCCATTATAACGCTTAAACATGGTAAAATATGTCTAATTCAGGCAGTTTTCAATATTTTTTGAATAAACCGACACAAACATCCAAAATTACAAATACAACATAAAATTGATGCAAATCAATTATTATGATGACGTCATAAAGCCAAAATGGCTGACCAAATTCAAAATATCCCCATATTATCGTCTGAAAATGTTCAAATACTGTTAATTAAGCCTGTTTCCAGCATTTTATCACCTGTACTGAAATTAACACCCCAAATTACAGACAAAACATATAATTGATACAAATTCATTATTGTGATGACGTCATAAACCAAAATGGCGACCGAAAATTACAAAATGACCTATTATGAAGTTCACTGTGCTTAGTACAATAGCCAATTTACGTGACAAAATAATAGTTTAAAGGTAATGTGCAATTTGTCTTGATAATCCATAAACTCAAAATAAATGATAAATGTACTAAAACTTAGCCAATAAGCTCAACACAAATTACAAACTATTATGAAATTATTTATTTTTAACAATGACCTCTGTCTGAAAAACTGAACCAATATAAAGGAATAAGGTATCTTTACCCATAGGTTCTACCTTTGAAAGTGTTACGTTATAGTGAGTAGATCAATAGTGATGTGATGTCATGATAATGAAAAACATGGCGAGTAACCGGTGAATAAATCATGCCTTGACCCTAGTCATATGACCTTGGTCCCTGAAAAAGGTTTTATGTTTTTGATTTAAGTCTTTTGCTTCCTTTGTTTCAGAAGCCTTTTTCGTTTGAATTTTCTTGGATTTTTATGTCTCGGGTGTGGTGACATAGTTTTGTGCTACAGTAGTTCTCTTTTTGGAGGATGTGCCGGCCTGAAAAAGACCGTTTGGTCAGAGTTTTATGAACAAAGAGAAGATTAGTTTTTGCTTTTGAATCTAGCTTAGATTACTTTTTTGCAGCTTCCGTAAATTTATGAAAAGCGTCTTTGCCTTACGTTGTTCATTTACCAGACTGGTTAGGAATTCAAAGATGAAGGAAACTGCAAAAAAACGTGACCAGACGAGTTTTGCTGTTTGGAAACCCAAAACATAAAAACATAAAAAACACCAGGAAGAACATAAGCAGAAATGGAAGGTTAAACAAAGATAAGAACTCAGAAAGATTCTCAGATTCATCAACAATCTTGCAAATTAAACCTTCATCAAAGCATTAAGTAAAGGCTTGAAATTATTCCCACGCCTATACAGAAAAATTGTCGTATGAGATATCAACAAATTTATTCGCATCATGAGATTGTGCGATATCATGAGAAACAATCAATCAATCAATCAGACATCTGTTCGAAGGTAAGTTCATGTTCGACACTTCTAACCGCGGAAAACCCAAAAATTGCAAAACTGTCTCGAAGCAACTTAGATCGATAGAGGAAATTCCATTCGCAACCCACATCAGAAAGTACATATGACTCTGGCAGAAAAGACTGCCCTGAACAATCTGTCTAAAAACAAAAAATCTCAATGAAACCCATCAATAAAGGATGAGGCATAGCAATTGTGAATAAGATAAATGACATTAAAGGAAGTTATAGACAGCTGCGAAATGTTCACTATTACACTTGGCGACATTGACTATACAGTGGATATTGTATACGAAATCATTTATCTGCGACAAGAAGATCATTGACGAGGTGATTTACAGTTTCCCTATACCCATAAGTAGAATAATTTGTACACCACGATGGTATCTCCTGCCAAAAATACACAAAACCAAAGAAGAAACGATCATCACCCAACGTCTCAATAGAAATGGCTGCTCGAGCCCAATAAAACAAATGTCGGAATTTCTAGACCTTGTCATAAAACCAATCGTCCAAAACGACTTATATAGCCAGTGACACAAAAAACTTTATTCTCTAGTTAGAACCAATTAAAAAAACAATCAATGTAGAAAAACATGCCAAAAATGAAGCCATAAATGCAGCAATCGTACAGCTGGACTCTGAAACAGTACCTGCCAACTGATATGATACAAAAAACCCACCATCAATGTATGAAAGCCTTACTGTCGATTATTCTGAAACGCAACATATTTTAATTCAACTGAGAAAATACAAACAAATCTAGGGATTAAGTATGGGCTCACCAGAAATAGCTGATATCACATACCATGAAACGGAGAAAGTTATATTAAATCCCAAATCCGGTCAAATATTCGTATGGAAATTTAAAAGGTGACATGTTCATGGTTTACACAGGAATCGAACATCAACTTCTAACATTCAGAACATTTGTCGAGGAGTGCAACACCCTGTACTCTACGTTCAACTTGGGAATTCATAATTGAACATTCTATCAACAAAATCTCATACCTTGACACAATCGAGAGAGATGGCTCGATTTTAAAACCCACACAAAACCATCTGACGATATTTATCTGCCACCGACTTTCAAATGCTTCATTGAAGGTGAATTACTCAGATATGTACATGCAACAACAATATGGACTTCATAAAAAGGTAAATTTCTCAACGCAAAATCTTCAACAAAGAGATTACAAAAAGAAAGACATAGCTTGTATAAAAAAGAATGTAACAAAACGTCAGCCATCCTTCATCAACAAAAGCAAGAGTAATGATGAAAAAATACTTGTCAGCACAACCTCATCAAAACCAGCCTAATCAAACAATGTGATAAGAATCTGGAAAATTATGAAGGGCGATTAAACGCTGGCCATGGTTTTCCAGAAAACCTATAATAACGTATAAAAGGAAGAAAAACATACAATATATCCTCCTTCAAGCAAAATTCAAACACAAGGAGAGTACAAATGAACTGTCTGAGCAACAATTCACGCAAAAATCTGACCAAAACATAATGATTTTAGCATCTCTCTTTGATGAACAATGGCTACCATTAAACTGAGCATGTGGGAATACAAAACCATTCAAGTGACTGAAGAAGGGACCCCACTTTGGCCCGAAACGTCGCTAGGAGGAGTAACCAACACAAAACCTTATTTCCGGGACCAAGGTCACATTACGAGGGTCAAAGCACTATCAATTCACTGGTTTCTCACCAAACCGGTTTCTCACCAAACTACATTGATCTACTCACTATACCATATCACAAGCAAAGGTAGAACCAGTGTGTGAAGTTGCCTTCATTTCCTTTATATCGATTCGATTTTTCAAACACAAACCATTTTTAATAATCAATAATCTCATAAAAGTTTTTACTTGTGTTGAACTTATTGGCCAAGTTTTGATACCGTTAACTGTTCTTTTAAGTTTATGGAATATTAATACAAATTGTACATAACTTATGCTATCATTTTGTAACGTAAATGAGCTATTGTACAAGCATAGTAAACTTCATAATCGTCCATTTTGTAACTTTCGGTTGCCATTTTGGTTTTATGACGTCATCTTAATAATTAATTTGCATCAATTATCGGTTTTGTCTGTAATTTGGGGTATTAATTTCAGTTCAGGTGATAAAATGCTGAAAACAGGCTTCATTAACAGTATTTTAACATTTTTAGACAATGTTACGGCAGACATTTTGAATTTGGTTGGCCATTTTGGCTTTATGACGTCATCATAATAATTAATTTGCGTCAATTCAATGTTTTATTTATAATTTAGAATGTTTGAGTCAGTTTATTACAAGAATAGTGAAAACTGGCTGAATAAACTGTATTTTACCATTTTTAAGCAATATAATGGCGGCCATTTTGAATTTATGACGTCATCGAGCCTTTCCGGTGGCCCAAATTTTTGGAGCAATAGCTAATTTTGATTTACACACATATGTGAACCTCTGTAGCAAATTTGGCACTTTTGTCATCCGTGTAACGATCTTGCTGTTTTTTGTTGCTAAGCCACCTAACTACTATAGGATAGTAAGGTATTGTATAGCCGAAAGTGCGGTTTTGCGAAGCACGCAACACTGTGACACTGGTAAATTGGTAATCGAGACATTGTTTTTTAAAGACCTCAGACACGCAAGATCTCGTTAAGTCACGCGTAGGGCGAAGAGCGTCTATCACAGGCGCACATTCAGAATTTACTGGGACTCAACAAGACTCGAATTTCCGTCTACGTTCAAGAAAGATGATACACATGCAAGCAGATAGCATATGAGATTAAAACGGTAATCTCACCTGTTCTACGGTGACGAACTTTCCGGACGGATTAATGGTCGATAAGATACGTTTCTGCGGAAAACAATAACAACCTTAGATGGCTGCACCCATCTGAACATTTAACACAGCTTTGTTATGTTTGAAGTGCAGAAATTCTTGTTATGTACTATAATGTAGTGTACTTATGCAAAGTGGCACATATCTCTCTCTCTCTCTCTCTCTCTCTCTCTCTCTCTGGTGAAGCAAACTGATTTGGTGAAACTCCTGTTAAGTTCCAAGTTCTTTCTACCTTGGCTTCTTCAAACGAAACTCCCCAGCGTTTGGTAGCTTTCTCGATCAATTCTATAGCCACTAAAAATTAGAAGATGAAAGAGAGTTTGACACAAAAGAAAATAACAAATTTTATGAATCTCAAGTGGAAAGAAAGTCTCACCAGCGAAAGATTTTTATGCGATAACAGAACAACGCATTGCACAATTTTTCTTTCATAATAATTTCCGACAATCTGGTTTATGTTTCTCATGTACATTTTTTTAAATGCTTAAAGAGGCACTCCCATTTCGTAACATTTTTAAAACACATTTCTTTAATGCCAACGGTCGATATTTGACGTGGCGACTGCGCGCGGATCGCGAGATATCGATAAAAATATGTCATTTCCCGAGCGTATTTTTCACATTCCGAAGTTTTACGATCGTTTCTGATTATGACGCGAATCCCCCGAAGGTTTGTTGTTGTGCTGATTGACGATATTCTAGGGAGTCAATAATAAGTTCGAACGACGCAATTTTACCTCCCACTGCGAAGACTTAATAGTCGCGCCAGCGGCTTACTGACTTCGCATGCGCATATTCATAATATACTATGCGAGCAACCGGAAGTTTACCCTTCTTTCATGGGCGCCGCCATGTTTTTTTTTGTTTTTTTTTTGAGTACTCGTAAATAAACAAATATGAAACAAATTACTATCATATAACATGCCATTTATAAAATATACCTCTTTTATTAGCCACTAAATGTTATTATGCACCTTGTCGCCGATACAAAATATCGTTTATGTAGATAAGGGAGAAAACTGTCGTGCATATGAACGGGGGCATACGCAAAGAATGCTGTGATTGAATTTTAGAAAAGCGCCACCTGTGTCAATAATTAGAATTAAAAATTGCCAGTTTTTAGATGGAACGCTGTAGTTTTCAGTACGAGGGACCGTGTTTTCAGCTTGCAAGAGGAAGATTGGCAGTTCGGTTACCATTGCAATGATAATGATTGCATAATACGTCCCTCGTTTAAGGCAATAGGCTGTTATCATTGTAAAAATTGCAAATTTTTGTCCAAAATTTTTACACGTTACAGAAAATCTATACCTGCACTGCTGCACGGTTTGACGTCGTGTACGTACAAGAGGAAAACTGGGCATGGTTGTCATATAAACGTTTATGAATTAACAATTAATGACATTTTATCATGAATCAATACAAATAACATTGCCAATCTTAACCCCTGGCGCGACATTAAGGGCTGAGCCCTATATAATATTATTCAGCATTATGCCTTTATCACATAAAACTTCTTCTTAGCTTTTGTCGTTTTCATTATTCTAAATCAGTTGTATTATATTTTTAATCAATACCACAAAAACATAGTTTTTATGTGTTAAATATTAGCCGCCTCCGAAGACTACATTTTGTCGTCTGCCACACAGTACGTGTGGTTCGCCGAAAGTCACCTATGCGAAATCTGATGGAATCAGCAAAAATTGTTTTTCGTTTTATCACCAAGTCAGTAAGACTCAGCTTTCTCCCACGGGGCATGACCGATCACCGATGCAAGTGGTACTGTGGCGTACAGCAGCGTCAGTGTAGACTCGTACTCCATAGCTTAGTTGACAATGGCCCCAGTGCCGAACGTTCGATGTTCGGAAGCTGAATTTAGGTGGGCCACCGGAATTCAAACTTTTACTTTTTTGAAGACGTTTTTATCGATATCTCGCGATCCGCGCGCAGTCGCCACGTCAAATATCGACCGTTGGCACTAAAAAAATGTGTTTTAAAAATGTTACCAAGTGGGAGTGCCACTTTAAGATTACCATGATGTCGACGACGTTGGCCTTACGGAGGTGCATAGTCCTAACATTTCACAAGGGCCTAACCACTAAACAGAAAGATACAGAAATATGATTTATCACATGGGCACAAATTTACAACCAATTGCATTTTAGTATTACGAAAAACTGATAAGAACAACAGCAGAATCGATGTGGTACAACTCTAAAATCCGCGCGGTCAACAATTTTTTTAAAATTACACGTCTAGCAGGAGGTCAGACGCCGGTGCCGGTGGTGTTTGTGGATCGGATGTTGTTGTTTTGACTTAGTCTGACCTCCAGCTAAACAAAGTTTCAACTTTTTCAGACGGAGTTGATTCCTTTATTACCGCCTGGCTGACTATTGCCCCTGACAACGTAATATGATCCGGTCTTTCCTCATAAAACGTAATTACAGTAAAATCGATGTTAGCGTTGTACCACATCGATTTACAGTTGTTCGATACACTAAAATGCAATTGGTTGTAGATATGTATAGGCCTATATGCCCAATAATCAATTTCCAATGAAACATACACACTTACTTGCTTATATACTTACCTACAGACCTATCAAGAGATACATGCCTATGCCTCTCTACTCCTACCTCTATTGACTTACACATGCCATATCTCTATCCCAATAAAAAAGAGCACTCACATTTAGTTTTGATGAGAGCTGGGCAGATTGCGTTGCATGTGACCCCACTGCCAAGGCCAGCCATCGCAGTTGCCTGTGTGTCAACAAGTGGAGCTATTTTACGACTGGGTGTAAGGGACTTGTTGTATTGTATTTTAAGACGTATTCAAATTCGAAGCTAATTTTGACTTGTTTTTTGATTAAGAAACAATAGTGTTGTGCCTTACGCCATAAGCCCAATGACTTACTTGACTATTTTTTTTCGATTTATTCTTTCTGAAATTTTCTAACAAGCCATGTTATCTAAGTCTAGTTCATATAGGTGCATAACTTGGTGCTATCTATGGCTCATTTTTTACCGCAATCTCCAACCAGTTTTATATAAAAGTAAGCGAAAATATCTTTGGAATGTAAGTCTACGGCGCGCCAAATGTTTCAAAAATATTTATCGATTCAGTGCAAAAATAAACTGTCTTTCTCAATTGAAATAAAAATTCGGTCTCATTAGGAAGGAAATAAGTAAGAAAAGTATAATTAAAAACCAAAAGACAGAAATGTCATTTAATACTTCATTTTAACTTTAGAAAAAATCTTTTAAGCGTATTAGGAAATAAACAATTTTCAACGATTTGAAAAAGTCATACATCCATACTTATCGACATACATACACGTATAATAGTTCGTGTAAAAGGTGCAATTAGTGCTGATTTTACAAAAAAAAAGAAAAATATGTTATACTGAGGTACGTCCAAAAATTCTCAAGAAAATCACTAAAAATCACTACTACCACTCGGAAAAAATAGTACAAAAAATAAAAACGTGAACCACATACAGAAAATAATTATAAAAGAATCAGACAAAAAGCCATGCGTACATAAAATTATTTATGTACTTAAGAAAATTAAAAAGCGCTACGTCTCATAATAAACGTATTATAGATAATCAAAAATAAAATATGAATCACCGGCCGCTTTGACAGTAAAGAGAGAAAATCGGTGAAAAAATTCGGCAGTGATGGCTCTAAACAAAGTGGATCTACAAAAAATAAAATAAATAAATAAAAACGAAAAAAATAAAAAATGCCATGAACAGAAATACAAAAAAACGCGTGGGCCTGTGGAAAGAAAAAACAAATGAGGGCTCGCCACAGCAAAAAAAAAATAAAAAGAAAAAAAGAAAAAAAAAAAAAAAACGAGCACTCGCCACAGAAAAAAAAACTAACAAGCCCGAAATTACAATTATTTTATTCAAAAAACTCATGGTTCACGTTTCCTTCGATCAATGAATCCCCAACAGCGGGGAATCCGATCACCACATACTCCAATGTTTGACGAAATATTAATTGAGCATTTCAGTGATAACGTGACATCTTGAAACCTAGCTCTGTTCGGCTGGGCCCTGCTCTACTTGAAACCATACTTGATGAAATGAAGTGGGCAAAATCACCTAAAGAACGTCGAAGTTAACAGTGAATAGTTCCAGAGAGTCAAGTTAACTGAGCCAATTTCAGGCTGTCCACAGGTCAGATCACCAGCGAGACGTACAACCCATGACCCTTCATAGCAACACTGAGAACATATCGATGCCTTAGGCGCGGTATGGCAGGGAGCTCACTGCAGGCCTTCCACCGAGCCGCACTGTCATCGCCTTGTGCCCTACATGATTTCTACACAGTTTTATACGTGTGGTCCGGTACATCGGGTTCAAATACCATGATAATAAACCACCTCGTTGTTTGCTAATTCCTCGTCTATCCTCAAAGATCACCCAAATCATGATGAATAGTTTTGAAGAAATCTACCGCGTGTTGAGAGAACGTCCATCATTTTCCGTGTTCGACAAGACGACCGACGCAACTGTACAAGCCTTACGACTACGAGTATGGCGAGAGAGTGTCCGGCCTTCGCAATGCCAGACACTCTCACTATACTCGCAGGGCTAGACCGGCACATACACGACATGTCGATCCCCATTGCAGAAATCTTTATATCCACACAGTCCAATATATGGAGCTACGATATTTGTGCAGTAGCCTTACCCCTGCGTACGGTGCTGTGTGTTTCGGCGTTACACGTAACGCCCGAAACACACAGCACCGGTACGCAGGGCTACAGTAGCCTTTACATAGCTCTGGGTGGCTTGGCCGTATCCGGTAACTCACAGCCCGGCCTAGCTGCAGTACAGTAGCTCGAGGTTTTGCCTGGGTATTTGGGTCGTCCGACCCAAATACCCAGGCAAAGCCTCGAGCTACTGTACTGCAGCTAAGCCTGGCCCTGCCACCCAGAGCTACAGTATACAGAGACATAGCGGCTGCTTGATCAGTGTTTGTCAAGTCGGGCGAGTTCGCGTTCTACATGTACTAAGGGAGCCTTCAGTAATTACAGGGTGGGGTTGGCCGGGGGAATTGGGGAGGGTCACTTTTTAGAAAACAGTTCAAGGGGGAGGGTCACTTTTTATAAACCTATCTTGGGGGGAGGGTCACTTTTGACAGAAGCTGATGTTATGGCCAAAACTTTGATTGTCCGTGTGATATTTCCTGAATAGGAAATCACCAACAAAATACGCACACACTTATAGACCGCCATGCATAGTGAATTGACATTTGGTGAGATTCCAAAATCAAATTTCTTACACAACAATGGACTTGTAACCACTCTAGTCTTATCAAGAACAATAATGTGAATAATCAAGCATACATAAATGCACAGATTTATCAAATTTTGTACTGAAAAAAAATTATTCATAGTTTCATCATAGACCCCAATGCATAGTGAATTGACATTTTGGTGAAATTCCAAAATCAAATTTCTTGCACAATCATGGACTTGTAACCATTCCAGTCTAATCAAGAAATTAATATCGATAATCAAGAGTACACAAATGCAAAGATTTACCTATTTTTGTACTGAAAAAAAACTATTCATAATTTCATCATAAACACCATGGATGGTGAACCAACTTTTTAGATGAAATTCAGAAATCAATTTCTTGTACACAAATGTTCATTCAGTTTACTTCCCTATTCAGCAAAGTACATTTAAATACATTATCAAACATATATAAAATACAGATATAGCATGTTTTGTGGAGGTAAATTGTCAGTAATTTGCCTGATAGACTCCATGTATTATGATTTGATATTTTTGGATGAAGCACTAAATCAGCCACATCTTGCCTTCTTATAGTTGCACAAAATATGGTGACCCTACCTCAAATGTATGAAATACCATATCTCTTCAAAAATTCTTGCGTGATAAATTGCGACTGTCCCTCCAAAAACACCTGCCCTCCCCTCTGTAATTTGTCCCTAACATAACAATTGAACCAATTGTTATGTAAATTAGCTGATAGTGTTTTAGTTATTCCCGGGGAGAATACCGCAGTGGTTGGGGGGGGAGGGTCAAGTTTTAGAATGTCGGACAAGGGGGAGGGTCACATTTTAGACGGGAGGATTGGGGGGAGGGTCACATTTTACGGTACAGGTGTTCGCGAAATTCCCCCGGCCCACCCCCCCTGTAATTACTGAAGGCTCCCTTATGAAAACGTTGCCTCGAATTTAAACGGAGTGTTTCAGCCCGAGTATTTTTGCCTTTGCCGCACTCCATTCAGAGGCTAAACCCACGGGATACGTGTGGTTCGATACATAGCGGCCGCTGGTAGCTCTGCATGGCAGGGCTGTGTGTTACCGGCGTTATCGGGAGGCCGTGTAACGTCGGTAACACACAGCCCTGCCATGCAGAACTAGGGCGCTGCGTGGTATCATGGATGTAAACATCCATGGTGGTATGCAATTTTACTATGCATACCCACACGGCGGCCGCTGTGTATCGAACCACACGTAACCGTGGGCTAGCGGCAAGCCATCGTTTTGTTGGGGTTTGGGCACAGACTGTCTATGGTTTGGGAGAGGCGGCCCTACACTTTACAGCGAGGGGATCGCTGGTTGCCGGCGTGTAGGCCTACTGTACTAGCGACGGGACCGCCGGCCGCTGGCTTACCACCTCGAGTGTACATTGGAGCCAGGGGACCGCTGGCAGCCGACGAACCATCACGAGTGTTTTGTCCACTTTTAACCAAAACTGGTTACTGTTTAATATAGAATGGGACGTGTCGGTAACTTGGACGTCCATGAGATGATATTGAAGACTAGAAGCTGAGAGTTATCGCTGAAATACTCCAAATATCTTGTCCAACATCCGAGTGTGTAAACTGTAACAATCATGACGTTGACTTTATTCAATTTTCATGTTGGGCTTTTTCTGCGGGGTATCCCACTCTGTTTTCTTTTCTCGAACGGGCCTCATTTTTTTCTACTGAGGTTTTTTTTTTTTTTTTTTTGGTATACCTCTTTTTTTTTTTTTTTTGTAACCTCGCTTTGGTTTTTTTCCCAAGCTGACCTCGTTTTGGTTTCTTTACAGCCTCAACGCGGCCGGCGCGATCTCGGTCGACTTTTCAATTGTGATTCTCTTTCTTTTTTAGTCAGACCTGATGGTGGTTCGTTTTGTTTTTGGGCGTAGTGCAAGTACTATTTGTAGTTTTGTTTTTAATCATTTCAATATTTTTTGTGTGTGTGCTTGATTTTTTTTTCTTTTTTCCCTTATAATCAGCATTCATTGCACCTTTATATCAAATACACGTGTATGTGTACGTCAATAAGTATGGGAGTGTGGTATTTCCAAATTTTTGAAAAGTTTATCTTCTCATTACGGTTTAAAGAATATTTTATAATTAAGCATTACATAACATTCTGCCCTTTTTTGCAATAATACTTTTCTCGTTTATTTTCTTCCGTTATTCCATCGAATTTTTATTTCAATCAAGAAAGACGGTTGCACGTCATCTTTATCTGTACAGACACATTCAAATATTTAATGACACGTATTTTCAAATGAATGCTATTTTTATGAAAAGGTACATTAATAAAATGCAATGATATGGACGAAAGAACTTTTTTCTATATTATTCATACACGTTTAAGACTTTTTTTTAGAAAGAAAATTTGACAGTTTATTTTTACTCTATGACGATAAATATTTTTGAAACATTTGGCGCGCCGTAGTAAGTCAAGTTCTGGTTAAAAGGTAATAAATATGTATTTCAGCCACTGCTGTTGCTTTACTCGCAGCATTATGGGATTGATATTAAGGCCATGCCACTTTTTCAGGTAGAATGCACCTCGAAAGTGAAAGACTTAAATTTTTGCACAAACTGTCCTTGATGAAACTTTCAACTATTCTCTTACAAAATCAAGAATGACAAGGGTCACCTTGCAAAGTTTAGAACTAGAGAAACAAATTACCTGATATTCAATATCAATATTTGAAATACAAAATGGTCGCAATACCTGTGTTAACTCTACTGGGGAAAGTGAAATTTTCGATTTTCATTAAACAAAGACGGTGGATAATTTGCTTTCTCCAAGGGTTTTGAAATAATCCCCCACAAACGGTAGACCAGCAAAGTATTGGAAAATTTCATGAGTCCGAATATTTGTCCGGCATCTGCCTTAATATACTTGTACGGTGAATCAACAATATGCATAAATCGCACCTTGGTCAAGCCATTAAGCCCGTGTTTAGCCGCCGCGTAAGGCACACTACTGTCCGCATCGACGATTTTGCTCCGTACTGATGATATGTTTATGATGCGTCCCCAACCTAGTATGAAAGTCAATGAGATATCATAGAAGCTTATTAAGGCTCTAAGGTGTACGCTGCATGCCAAAGCACCGTAAAGTTGATACGTAGTAAATCTGCGCAGCTGGTTTCATGACGTGTACCCCGCGTGAGCTTCAAACACTTGCAGCAAATTGTTGCAAACGGTGAATCAGACAAACGAGCAAAAAGGGATACCCTCTTCATAAACCACTTTTCATTGATAACTTTTGCAAGTATGGCCTATAAGAAACTACTTAATGCCATAATCAGGGTCAACCCCACGATTTCCTTCTATAAGTTGGTGCTGAACATACTAACAGGCATGGTATGGTATGGCATCCTGAGAGAGACAAGTACTTTGAATTGGACCCAAAATATCAAAGATCTCATACTCCATCGTTTACCTTTCCTTTTCATGTCACCAAAGAGCAGTCGCGTCAAGTCGAACGGTGCCGTTAAATTAACGGCGATCAGTTCGTCCCATTTTGCCGGTGGAAAATCTTCAAGTTTCGCACGATGAGACAAACCTGTAGAAGGACCTTAAGATATGATATTTGAAAAATTTATAAGCTTACTTATTCCATGAAAAAAGCTGAACATGAAAGGAACTTCAATGCCAGATTAAAATAATCCTACACGCAGTTTATTGGAAAAGTCAACTTCAAACAGAAAACTAATTTATAGTTTCTGGCAACCAGCACCGCAAGGCTCTTCGTCTGAAGGTATCTAGTTGCAAACAAATGAGTAAAGTCACTTTAGGGGGAAAGCGTTTGAAAACAAATATGATGCGGACTAAAGGGTGATGCGATTTCTATATTTTTCCTGTCAATCATGTGTTGTTATTTCCCCCACCTAAAGCATAGTTTCTACAAACCATTTTTAGCAATGGTTAATGTAAAGAAGGGAAGCTTCATACATAGATTAATTACATTATATATATTATATTATATTATATTATATTATATTATATTATATTATATTATAAGCTTATTATATTATATTATATTATATTGCATTATATTATATTATATTATATTATATTATATTATATTATATTATATTATATTATATTATATTATACTATATTATATTATACTATATTATATTATACTTTATCGTATCGTATCGTATCGTATTGTATCGTATCATATCGTATCATATCATATTATATTATATTATATTATATTATATTATATATATTATATTATTTTATATTATATTATATTATAGTATAGTATATTAAATTATATTATATATTATATTATATTATATTATATTATATTATATTGCATTATATTGCATTATATTATATTATATTATATTATACTTTATCGTATCGTATCGTATCGTATCGTATCGTATCGTATCGTATCATATATTATATTATATTATATTATATTATATTATATTATATTATATTATATTATATTATATTATATTATATTATATTATATTTTATTATATTATATTATTTTATATTATATTATATCACATTATTTTATATTATTTTATATTATATTATATTACATTATTTTATATTATATTATATATGTATAATTTTAAGGGTCATGGCATTTATTTCATTGTTTGGGCGAGGGTTGTGCAAAAAGTCGAAAATGTCCCAAATTGATGCGACGCGAGCGATTACTGGGGAAAATCCCACCTTGTTACTTGACAGAGAAAGCGGCTGTCTTCATTGGGTGATGTTGAACTGACCTGCATTGTTGACGAGTACATCCACGCCACCAGGGTATATTGTCTTCACCTCTCTGCAAAGATTTTCTATTTCAGACCTCTTCAGTAGATTTGCACGAATATAGTTGGCTTTAACTTGATGCTTTCTTATAAGATAAACACGATTACACAACTAATCAACAACTACGTTATTAAGCGGTAAATATTGTACAATTGCTAACCAAAATTTTCTACACTAAAATGATACAGAGGATAGTTCTATCACAGCAAACTTTTGAAGGTTTTATTTCGCAAGTAGTGATAATCGTCTTTAACATGTGATTGCCGCGTAAAACGTATGCTTTCGAGAATTGAATCGAGTCAAAACGCGCTGAATTAATATCAAATTAGTTTGTTGATAGCAGTACTTGAAATAAAAAAGTTGATTGAGATTCAGTATTTTCATGGGGTTTTTACTCGAATTCGAACACAGAAAGTACTTTATATTAGTCAAGAGAAAGTACTAAACATAACAATATTCTTACTTTTATTGCAAAGTCGCGATTAAAGATATTTGGAGGCAGGGGGCGTTACCTTCGTGGCCTCGACTGAGGGTGGACGCTAGATTCACATACCTTTCAAGCTTTGCTCTCAACGGTTCAACTTCTTCCGCATCCCGTCTCCCGTGTAAGATTATAGAATATCCGTTTCCTGCCAACGATTCTGCTATTGCATAGCCGACGCCGTCCGGTGAAGTGGCCCCGGTTATCAGGGCTACTCTGCCAGTCTTTCTAAATGCCATTCTACTGGAGCATCTGTTTTTTAAAGTAAAACGTTGCGAGATTAATTTATGATGTGGCGATACCTTCTCCTCTTTCACCTTCAAATTGACAACTTATATTCATTGACCAAATTCAAGTTCACTCTTATAAACATTACCAAATGAAAGCTACGAATGATAAAATACGTCATTAACTCGCTGTGTTAATTGCTTGGCTGTGCGATTGTCTAAGCTGAGTGATGCACAGCCCCTTACTATGTTCTGTTCTAGCGGGTTGTAGTGAAATGAGAGCAAGAGAACACCGCAAAAGTAGCCATGGTTGTCGGAAGAAATGTATACGATTGTTCGTGGTTTCGACGTCATGATTTGGTAATACAGCGGTTCGATGTGCTTAAGGTAGTAAACGCCTCGAAAGTGAAATACTTAAATCTTTGCTCAAACTTCCCTCAAACTTTCCTCCATGAAACTTTCAGCTTTACTCTTACCAAATCAAGAATTAAAATCGGGGATCACAGTGCAACTTTTGGTACAAGTGTAACAAGTTACCTGACATTTACCGATATTCGAAATTCAAAATTGCCACCATCCCTTTGTTAATTCTGAGGGGGGAAGTACAATATTCGATTCCCGGAAAAAACTGAAAACGAAAAACATATTTGTCATTCCAATAGCTTTTAGAACGAGCCACGCCATCAGAAAAGAATTGTTAAAGTTTGTGAGTCCAAATATCTGTCCCCGAGGCGCACTCTACCTAAATGGCGAATCTTTTAACAATTTCACGCTTGCTTCCGAGATGTATATTCTCTTGTCACTGTCTTATGTAGGACATAATTAGGTCATTCACATTGTTGGAGAAAGTGGGTAAGGAATGTAGGATATTCAGTCAAGGATATGATTGGAATCTGTAGGATATGAGAGGAATGCACTGACGTACTGATGTTCCGAAGGTAACCCAATGACCTAACAATTAAAAAACCATATCAGTTTCCGATCTCCTAAATATTCATTGATAGTTCGGTAAAAAGAAATGTTGCTTGTATGCTTTATTGTAAATTCACAGCGACTGGTTTCTTGCAGCTTTTATAACTGAAGGAAGGAGCATACGAAACGGGTCTGATATAAGCCATCATGGTTTCCAAGAAGCTTTTGTGAGATATCAGAATATTTCATCGGCAAATGTGGAAAATCTCGCGGCCCCCATGCATGCCGCCTGTAAATAAGAATAATTACACTTCCCTGTATTTGAACCGAAGACAGAATTCGGTGCCAAGCAGTCTGGTTGACTCGTCCTTCTATCAGCACATTCTCCGGCTGCGTGGATGCTGTAGGTTTCTTGATTCCGTCGCCGTCGACGACACATATAATAAAGATCAGTGACAGTTGGTTATCCTGCTGGCTGCCAAGGTTAAGCTTTGGATCTTCGATTCGATAGCGAAAAGGATATATCTTAATGTAATGTAAGACACGGTGAAGACAAATAAGGAAAAAAGTAAAACAACATGAGTATTGTCTTAGAAGCTTATGCTAAGGAATATGAAGTAGTGACTGTGGCTAGAAACACAGCAGACGATAGAAGAAACTCTACTGCTACGTCTTCGATATTATTCATCGACTTAGACCTGCAATTCGATAGCTTCAGTGCGGGTAAAGTAACGAAGTCACGTTCTTCAAAGACTTGGGGACTCGGTTGAAACAGATTCTTCAAATCATGACAGGAGAACTGCACATCAGTACATAAATAGTGGTCCAGGAACAGAGCCTTGGTTCGTACAGCTTGCCCTTGGCAGCTGTTCAGTATATCGATAACACGCTGACATCAAGACGGTCCTTGCATTACATAGAGTTGACATCTATGTCAGCACTCCATAGTAGATACAGCTGTATATATACTCAAGTTCAGAAAATTGATATGTTTATAAAACTAATTCAGATTATGTCAATTCAATTCCACGTGTATCAATTTAAAAGGCAGACTTTGTGAGATAAGTGACCTCCGTAGCATGTCAGTTAAACGTTGATTTGAGTCAATATACCAAGTAATAGTCGATTGCGAATATGAATAAAAATTCTGTAGTTCGCTTTCCACATGGTAACTCACCCAGTGTTGATATTTGAAATTTCGATTCTGTTACTGTCCTCTCCGTACAGTATAACATAACAATAGGCCACCTAGCTCAAGATAGTAGGTTATTACCATTCGCCGTTAAAATATTTCACTTCCCTGTATTTGAACCGAAGACGATTGTGCTTATAGCTTCAATAACCAGCTTTACATCGGCCAGGCAATTAGGTCATCGAGTGACCTCGCCAGACACTCACGGTAATAAATCGTATCGTCTTATACGTCAACCTAGACCAATCTTTTCGAATATGAAGAGAGGGTGTAAATATGTTGCTGGCGTAACTGTTTTTACCTTCAACGATAGAATATCAAAAAGCACCAATACTGCCCACCGGTAATTTAGTTGTTGTCAGTTGCAATGCCATTCGTCAAAGACGTTTGGGTAGTATTGTTTGGGCCTCACCACAGTGTTGACACACATGCACTCATTCAAGAAGATATAAAGCATAGATTTCATTCGATGGTCTGTTGTCAGACGTCAAAGAGAGTCATGAATATATTATTATATTACCATGCCCTGTCCATTGCGTTTTAATTGGTCGAGCTGAACCACGTGACTGCCCACAAATACACAGTCATGGTTTGTTTTCATGCCCGTGAATATGAATAATATCGTAACCACAGTAACTTTACAGCTAAAACGAAAATTGTGATTTGTACAAAGATCATAATCAACCACAAAATAAAATGGAGCATTTGTGGGCCAAGTTTAGACGCTTTTTTCAAAAAAATCTCCGGATTTGCAAAATTTTTGCAGCGCGCACTACTCACTGACAGGTTCTGGGGCCCCGTTGTCGTTCGCACGGGAAATTTTCGTAAAATTTGACGTTTTTTCGGGGTTCGGTGACAATATAATTGAAATAACAGACGACGCGCTAACCATTAACGTTTATTTATGGGCGCGGGCGAGAGGAAAGCCAAATTAACGGGCCCGGCAAGCCTCGCCCGTTAATTTTTGGCTTCCTCTCGCCCTCGCCCATAAATAAACGTTAATAGTCAGCGCGTCGTTCGTTATTTCTATAATAATAGTAGTGGCACAGCGTTAATATATTTTGGTGTTGTTTTGCCAATGAAAAGCTAGTGCAGGATGTTGTGCCATAGCTTTGTAGAACTGCTATTAATTGTATATTGTTCTTTAGGAAATGTCAACATCCTACTGTAAAATCAGCAGAAAAGGAAAAAGTCTTCTACAAGAAAGTTGAAACAGCAATGTGAACATTTTCGGACAAAGTGGTACCATATCGAAGACATGCGAGGGGATATCGAATGCTCGTTATGCCACTGGTAGCCGTACAAAAAATTAAATGACTATACAATACATGTTAAAATGCAATCAAAACCATTCTAGAAAGAGTTTATTTGTTTTATTCATTTATTTTTTAATTCATTTTTTGATAAACAAAACGATTGAATACACATAAGTAATATTTACATATCAATAAGCGTTCTGAGTCTGATATGTCTCCAAATACCGCCACAACAAAAATTAACCGTCGAAATTTTCATCTACGTACTAACAGACTGGTAAGAACTAGAAATGATGTAAACTGCTTTAATGGAAAAGATGAAAATAATGGATTATAAAATTGTAAAAGCCATTTCAGAATTAATAATTTTCAAGCCCGAAAAGAGGCGGTCTAGACAATGGACTTACTTAAAATGTTGAGTTACTCAGTATTTAGTCAAAATATGGAAATCTTAAAAAAGGCTAATATTGAATTTGTAATTGATGAAAAACAGGTAGTAGTACTAGCATTAACACGTCAGTAGTAAGAGTTAAAATGATGATTGAGTTGCCATACATGTCGTTAAATAACTTTAAATTCATGTGATTGCTATCGATGCCGAAATGTGTATACCGGACCTCCGCAGAATCCGTATTTACGCTTTTCACTGAAACCATATCTTATAAGAAGTGCAACAATATTTACTTCCAAATGGTTACATTTGATGGGTTACATAATAAAATTTGACAACGAATGACATTTATAGCAATTACGGCTGATCGAACTCATTTTACGCGGGCGATTTTTCAATAGATGCTCGAGCTTCTTTTTAAGGGCGTTAAGCAATTGAAAGATAAAAGTATGAAATACTACATTAAAATAGATATTTCATTCCGTTCATAGATTTAGAAAATAGTAGTAATGAAATTAGCAACGCGCCACAAAGCTGCTTTGATGTCTGGGCGTACTCACTACAACGTGGCACAAAATTACCGCTGTACGGCTTACCAAGAAATTCCAAACGCTGATTCATATTTCCTTGATGATATGAGGTACAACGCCCTCAATGGCGTTTCATTGCTTTCAGACACATATACGGCTACTTTCTTGTAAAATGCTAGAGCCATCCTATATCATACATTCCATCATTTTCTGGTTTTGTTTTCCACAGGCAACTTCCTATTCAAAATTGCTATTTTTTATTTCTAAAAGTTAAAATATAAGTAAAATGACTAAAAAGTTTGAATTAAGAAGTCAAATAAAAGGTTAAGTCACAAAAGTTGAATAAAATAGCGTGACATTTGGTTATTCTAATATTCTAAGCTTATGGGCTTTCATGATACAGAAATTCCTCCACAGTCAAATATTCACCTACTGTTAAGAAAATATGGATCGGTGGTTGAAATGAAGCATTTAGTTATAACAGAGGTCGAATTCAAATGATAGTTTACACGGATTAAAAAATTCCGGTGCTTTTACATATCGTTTTTAATAGTTTTGAAATGTACAAGGAAACAAAATAATAGAATCATTGATAACGAAATGATAAAAATTACATTGCGCTGAATGTGCATAGGAGACCTTGAAAGCACACACATGGGTGATCACTATTATTTGAAACCCAAACGTATGAATGTAGCCGTGGTCAAGTTTAGTTTGTAGAGTGGTTTGGATGGCTGACCTCTTTGCTGAGTGATTAGCTACGTACGAGGGTCAAGGCTTCGGATCGGGCGGAAAATTACTCAATCATGTCTTATACGTGATATCCTATTGTCAGTATGTGTGTGTGAAAAAGATTTTTATAAGTATGATTGCCATCATACAGGTGTATTAGGATAATATGAAAATTTGAAACTTGTTCACGGTGAATGGTAGCGTACAATAGAAATTTAACTATCAATCTATACAAAGATGTTTGGAAAGTCAGTTACATAACATGGTTATTTTAACTATCCACCCGACAGACTTTATTTATAATGCCACAAACACAACGTTATTAGACAGTTCAAGGAAGACACAAGAAACATAATCGTTGAATCCATTGATTTGAAATCTAAGATGCATTCATATGTGACAAATGATAATAGCTAGACTGCAAAATGAATACTGGTGAATTCTTTTACAAACATACGGAATGAAGGTGATGAAGACACGTTTCTTTAATTATAGCAGATGTACCATACTATTAAGACAAGCGGAAGCCAAAAACCTTTGTAAGTTGTCATGCATATGACGAAAGGTGGATCCATGAAAAATCATATCAGCTCAACTATGCAATAATATCTCTGACGTATGACTGTCATATTGGCTATCAATTAATTCAAATTTTGGTCAAGTTTGCTCATGTGTCAATTACCTATACCGCATGAATCAACAGGCTTCCTCACAAAGTTTCTGTGGAACCATCTAAGTATCAAATTATGTCTCTACATTCAATGTATACATAGATTTATAGTTATGTAATGTTTACAATTCAGTTCATTTTAATTACAAAATTCAACGCAGAGTGATGAAGTTTTGACAGCCATCCCTTGGTTTAATAGTTCCAGTGTCAGCGATGTCATAAGACTGATCAGGAATCCAACTGAAATCAAATAGTGGCAACAGCTTTGCGAAGATAACTTTGATTTCGATCTGGAAGAAAAAATGTTCAAAAGTATATATATATATATATATATATATATATATATATAATATATATATATATATATATATATATATATATATATATATATAATATATATATATATATTATATATATATATATATATATATATATATATATATATATATATATATATATATATATATATATATATTTGGCTGAGTTTTACAATGCTCTTGTTGTATTAACATATTTAGAAAGCAATACAAAGAGATATATGACAAATACACATTACCTGTGCGAAATTTTGACCTATGCAATTTCGTGGTCCAAGTGAAAATGGTATGGTCGTGTTTGGTATGCTGTTGAGAAAAGTAAAATCATTTTTTAAATCTTAAATCTTTGCCTATAAAAATCTCAAAATCTCCATCTGGGCATCCTTTCCTTATTCTTCAAGAAATAATGTTGAGGAATATGTGTTTAATGTTAGAATTTAGGTGTGAATTTCATACGAAGAGAGTCTTTGATATGATCTGAACTCTGATTCTTATTTAATTGTTTATTTACTGATAAATGTAGTTATTTAATGATTATTAGTCACTCACATTGTATCGGTGTTATTGAAACGGTCAGGATTGAAGGTGTTAGCGTCTTCAAAGTACCCTTCGTGTCTTCCCATGCAGAACAGATCGATCTGTAAATGTGTGAGAGGATCAGAGAAAGAGTTGGTTTTGTGCTAAACCTATAGTTTGCACAGATCGACTTTGTTGGTCGCTCTGAAATATCTTGACATTGTTGACATTGAGATTACAATGAAGTACACTATGAAATCTTACTTTAAGCGATTTAAATACGGGGTAAAAGTACTCAGCTGTCTTCAAACGGTACCTGGCCTGTCCGACCGAGATATACCAAGATTTCTTGACAGTTGTCAATGTTGAAAAAGTGCCCCAATGTGAATCTTCAAATTTCTGACAGCTCAATCTCTTGGTTCAGAATACGTGTTTAATATAGCTACTTAACACGAGTAGTATAAGGACTACTAGTTCTGGATCATTTTTCCCATTTTAAGCTCTAGAGGACCCACTCTTTTTCTCAGTTATGTCAATGACCTCGCAAAGTGTACAGATTTCTTTGATACTCGCTTATTTGCTGATAATACGAGTTTGTTTCATTCTTTCGACTCAAGCGAAGTCATAAATTTACAACGTGTTAATGAACAGTTTCTGCATGTAGTTGACTGGTAATAACAAACTAACAATAAATACAAAAAAGACTGAATATGTAATATTCCGGGGTAAAAAACAGACTAGTACAATGCCAAGGCATGATCAGTCTTAAAGGGGAACAGATTTATGAAGGTCAAAGCACTCAATAGACTGGGGTTGACCCAGATAATAAACTTACCTGAAAAGAACATACATATAAGGTTAACAAAACAATAAGTTAGAAGACCGTTGTATTATGTAAAATTTAGAACATTGTCCCTCAGTCAGTATTGTTACTACTCTATAATTGTTTTATTTTATCGCATATCTCTTATTCAGTACAAGTTTAGGGGAATACTTACACCATTTACTTTAAGCCTATACATCTTACCCAAAAGCAAATAGTACGTACTCTTAAAACTCCAACAGATTTGAGCACACACCACCATGTTTCATGAGTCGGCTTGGCAATACTTGATGCTTTAAGCAATATACTTATCAAACTGTACTTTTTATTAATGATAATATAAGTGGAAATTTTCCTCCAGAAATTGCTTGTGACTTTTCAAGTATTCAAAATTTGTATCCTACTCGGTCGAAAGATAAGGGAACTCTTCTCATCCCTAAAATACCACCAAAATATATTATATATATATATATATATATATATATATATATTATATATATATATATATATATATATATATATATATATATATATATATATATATATATATATATATATATATATAAATATAGGACAGTGTTCAATGAAATTCTGTGGTGTTACACTCTGAAACCAAATCCTAGAAAGTATAAGATTTGTGAAATCCAAGTCAAAAATTAAAAGAGACCTGAAATGTCATCTCCTGTTTATCTAACATGTTTATTTTCTGTCATGTATATCTTAATCTACTTCAAAGTTTTATAATTTAAGTACTTACATTGATATAGAATTTATTTCAAATAGCGAGGCTAGACCTAAATGTTCATCATGGCGCTCTCTGGCAAAATGATAGATTCAGCGATTGTGAATGGAAGGTGGCTGGACTCATGGATATTTTTTCTAGTCCCTACCAAATTTACTAATTCTCATTGTGTCTGTATTTTTTCTATTTTTTTCTTTTCTGTTGTATTGGGAAATAAATATCCTCGTCCCTATCCTTATCCTTATACTAAAAGACATCCCTTAACACCTTTTTCGGTTGGAAGGACAAGGAGGGTATGGAGGGGTTTGGACCTCCCTCTTCTCCCAAACCCTTCCGTCGTGCCCTGTTCTTTCAAATTATAGATCCGGCTGTAATGAGCTACCCAGAAGTACAGCAATTAGAAGAGTGTATTTTTGGCTTTGCTATTTTTGTTTAAGCTATGTGGAAAGAGTGTTTGCTTTCCAAAACAAATACTTTTGGCACACTAGGACATGAAAACCAAAAACAAATGTGCCAGCCAAACGAACATAGTCAAACCGAAAAATACAGCCAGGGCAAACAATGTTTTCCATTTAGAGAACTACAGCGTATGTACATGGCCTGAAGGGAAACATAGCCAGAAAACAAAACCAATAAAGCTTCTTCCTCCTGCTTCCTCATTGTTGGGGGTTTCTAGGATACAGAGGGGATTCCAGTGGATCTCTTTCCATTCTCTGTTGTGGGAGGACGTGCACTTGCAAATCTCCAGTTGAAAGGCTTTGCACTTGCCAATCTCAAGGTGAATCTGGGTTTTATCGCTTGCTGGTAACCCGTAGAGGGAGCAATTATTTTTCTGCAGGCCTTCTTGCTGGAAGTCCCTGCACGTGGCTTCGAGACCCCTTGTTGGGCCCTTTGTCGCCCAAAAGGATGGTTACAAAGTCTGGCCTCTGCGTTAGAAGGAGGAGCTGCAGCACGACCTGAAGGCCTCACAGCTCCCATTCTGTGTGCTTCTTGGCAAAGCCCCTACCCGGGCCTGCTTGTTGTTTCTGTATCCAATCTTTTCAGCAGGGCTGTGAAGTGCTCCTTCTACCATGCCGCTGCCAGTCTCCCATGCCTCCTTGGTATCTTCAAGGGTGCCAATACACCTAGTTGCCTGTTCTTGTCAGCGTCTCTCCAACTTATTTGTGCATTGAGACAGGCCCATTTCATTTGTCTCCATTTCAACGAGAAATAGAGGGTGGCAGCATTGCTTGTTCTTGCTTGGAGCAGAAAACGTGCCCGAATTTCTGGTTTTGGAGTAGCACCAGAAAGGCTTGATTTTCCACATTTTTTTTTAATCTTTTGCCAGGATATCTATCCAGAAAATGGGGCACATGTTGTTATGTTGGCCATTTCCCCCACACTTTTGACCTGACTTTAATTAGTCTAGAACATTCTTAAGGTCACTGTCCTTCATGACCTTGAAGTCAATAAGGCCAAAGTAAGTAAATTCTTTGTTTTGCGTCCAGGCACGCGTAGGTTTTTGGAGATTTGGGGGAAAAAACACAAACTTTCCTTAAATTTCACCGTTGATGGCGCTATTTCGTCGCAAAAGCAAGTCGTGGCTTTTAACTTTGTGGCGAAGTACTCCATTACGGCAGTCGGATTTCACCAATGAACCATACGGTGACGTAAAATGGTACCATGCACACTTTTAGCTTTGTCGATAGTCGCTGCCCGGCGTTCTCGTTGTCTGTTGTGGCTTTGCTTTCACGATAAAAAATGGATGAATGCTGAGAAATAATCGAAGTTACAAACCAACAAACCTATGCACGGCTACTTGAAGGCCTGGTCATTGCCAGCCACCAGGACTTTAACAGACAGAGATTCAGTCGGCCGATTGAAATCAACTTGGGTACCACGATGGTACTAGTGACTTGGAGAGTACGGCAGAAGGAAAAATCGAAAGGTGTTGAAGTCAATCCTAGTTTATCGGTCCTTTAGTTTTGCCAAAAATTTGGTTCATTTGTCCATTTTAACTTGAAACAAAAACAAACCAGTGATCAGTCTTTTAAACGAAATGCCTTTGACGTGCTATTTGAAAGTGCAAGGAAAATAACTGTCAATAGGCTTGCGATTATGAAATGATTTCATTGATTTGATGGAAAGAAAAGATGCTGGTTTTTCGAGTGGCCTGGAGGAAACTACAGGGAAGACTATTGTCAATTTCGTCAGTGCCTTGTTCTCTCTAATGCCCCATTTTTCTAAAATTGAATGCAGAGGCTTCATGCCAACCGATTTTTTTTGTGTTTTCTTTCAAAGCATAGACTCCTTTCAGCAAAATTATAACATTGCATCAGAGCATAAACATTACCAAAGAAACTTGAAAGAAACTTGCAAACACTTGAGCACGAAAGACTGCTACTGTATACTGTTATGTTGTACCCATTGCTCAAACTGCCAGTGCAGATTTAAGGAATTTGGAGAGGTCGTCAAGGTTCTTTGCAATAGTATTGACATGTAGACACATTGGAAACACAAGAAAGAAACAACAACAATAATACGAGTAAAGCAAACGTCTCCAAATGACTGTTTATTTTGATCCATTTGCCATGAAAATGCAAACAGCGATCACAGTATGACAGGAGTACTCATGTTGTTTGAGAAAATGTCCTATAGGGCAAGATGATTTTGTGTTAACATGTCTGCGTGTGTTTTAGCCACTTACCCGCGTACCTTTTAGGATTTTGAGTGTACGCAAAACAAGGAATTTACTTACTTTGGCCTCAGTCATATTACCATGCACTTTCTGGAAACTCAATCAGTCACATGTGGAGATATTTTAGGAACAGTGATTAGTATATCGACAGTATTTCTCGATTGTTCTTATATTCTCTTATATAGCCATTGAGTATAAATAGGGGACGGCATAGTTTTTCAGTCGGACATTGGGATCTTGTCAATTGCGTGTTACTTTGCGACTCAGGAAATTCCAGCAGTTTTAATTTCAAGATTTTTCAAGACCTTCACTGCCACGCTGGATTTACTCTCTGAACTTTGCGCAACCTCAAGTCTGCAAGCAAGTCAAAGGACCATTCACTTTGTCTAAGTGTCTGACTCAACTCTGGAGCTGTGTGCCATTCCAGCTGAGAGAAGTAGCCTGTAAACTTTTACAGTTTGTACTCTATCTCTTGACTTCGTGATTATTTTTTGTAATAAATTGTATTTAAAGGACATTGCTTGGTTCACCATTTTTTTTTCATGTAACAATGTGGAAGCTGCCTCTCACCCGTAGAACCATTTTCTCCCATTTTGCCTCGTCCTCCACCTCAGTGGTGGCTGTTGGAGAGATTAGGATGTCAGCTATTTAGCCTGTAGCTATGTGGACCTCGGCCACTGCCTCCAACTCCACCACCGTGGATTTGTAATCATACACAGAGACCCCAGGACTGCACGGCCAGGTGCTGGAAGGTCAATCACTGGTGGCTGGCTGTGAGTGCAGTCCATGTACTTTGCAGGGTACCCGCCCACCATGCTCCATACCTCGCAAACCTAAAAGTCTGAGACCACCGTGTTGTAGATATTTGAATGGATCGTGCGACCGTTGTGGCTATTATGCCAGGTGCACTAGTGCGTCCCCACAGAGTCAGTGTTGGCAAGAATCAAACGGGGCCTCCCTGGTTGGTCACTGTTGACATCCCCTTTCCACCTGCGGGCCCTGTGTCTCATAGACACACTCGACTAGCGTGTCCATGTCTAGAGTGCCAGAGAAGTGAAGCTGACGCTATTGAGTCTGTTGCCTAGAGCCAGCAGCTCCCAGTCAAATCGCTCCAGCCCACCTGCATGGTTTGTATTGGATTCTCAAACAAATCTTAAAAGACAGGGTCATTCGGTTAACCGCCATCAACATTGCAAGCTAGTCGTACACTAGAGCCTCAGTTGGTCTCCATCACCGCTGCAAGCTAGCAGACCAGGTTCTATTTATACCTTCCCTTCAACACGAAAGCCCTGTGCCATATTGGAGGTGCTCAACCAGTGCATCTCTGTTCATGTTCCAGAGAAGGCGTGCGTGTAGTCAATGCTGTAGAGCCCATACCCTAGGGACAGCATCCCCATTCGAATTCTGCCAGGCCCACAAGAAGGAGTTCTATTGGCAGCTCCGAGGCATCCACTTTTGTCACGAACGGGCTAGCAGGCTCTTCCGTGCCTTTCCTCTCTTGCCAATTCCTCCAGGCGCTGGTGTTCATTTTCCTGTCTATCCTCTTTGTGGTGCCTCTGATGGTGCTGCCATCGACTGTGCCCCGAATGGTGATGGCGTGCATTATGACTATGTATAGGCTGTGGTCCTGCCAGAACAGCTACTTTGTGGCGCCCAGGACCTGCGAAACAATTTCCTTGGTCATTTCTATCTTTCCAGTGGCGCAGGAGGATCTCACGGGGAACTCCACCATGTCTTTCCACGGATGTAGCCGTAGACATAAAGATCGTCGACAAAGACCAGCAGCCCTCTAGTGGGAGGTGGTACTGGTCTTTGTTCAATGCCAATAAGTCCACCTCGGAGATGTTTGGCAGAAGGTCCCTTTCCTTGGCGTTCTTCTCCAGGACACTGCATGAAAACCAAATAATGCTTACTGTATTTGCATGGATTATTGCCTGTATTTTAGCTGAAGAGTGCATATACAGATGAATACAGTCAATAATCCATTGCTTGTATTTAGCCTGTATTCATATGGATTCATGTGAATTCACGTGTATTATTCTATAATACAGGTAACTCATTGGTGTATTATTGTATTATTGTATTCTGTATTATTGTGTTTTCATGCAGTGGGAGTAGGTGGGGCAAGACCAACTTTTTCGCATGTAGGCCCATGTAAACAAACATTGTTTAGATGGTCAAGCTGTCATCAGATGGTAGTCTGCTTTTTTTATTTTGTTTCCAGGGTATGTTTCCCTTCTGGCTATGTACCGCAGCAATATCTTTCCAAATGGAAGTTTCTGGGTACTCCTGGTTATATTTTCGGTTAAGCTATATTCTATACTGTCTCCGGATGGTAGTCTACTTCGTTGTGTTTTGTTTTCTAGCTATGTTTCCCTTCTTGCTATGTACCGAGCCTATTTTCTACAGTAGAAAATTTTGGTTACCGTGTTTGTATTGTTTGGTTTGGCTATGAACTCTTTGGCAACGCATTTGTTTTCAGTGGCCACAGCGAGCCTCCTTTTGAACTCAAATATTTCGATTGGGAAGCAAGGCTCTATCAACATAGTCAAAACAGAAATAACTAAGCCAAAAAATCCATCCTTCTAATTGATGTACTTTTGGATAATCCACTACCGCTGGATGTTTAATTCAAAAAAACAGGGCGCGCCACAAGGATTAAAGAGTAGAGGGAGATCCAGACCCCTATCTCAATGACTCTTGCCCCTCTAACCGAAAAAGGTATTGAGGGATTTCTTTTTTAAAATTAGGGCTTAGAATGGGGAAGTGTCCGGAGCCGGATGTCGATAAGGTAATACTACTTACACGAGTAAGCTGAACAAAAATGAGAAAATAAAGTAGTGTGTGAGAGGTAAAACCTTGCAAATCCTGTTATGAACTTAGAATCCTTTCATATTATCAAGTGACATATATAAAAATATGCATTTGTTACATAGAAAGGCGTGCTATTGTCAGTCGGAATGCAAAGACCCATAGGTTCGATGCTTTGCATGATTTATTATTATATTTTTAATAAATTGATTTACTACAATAGGCAAACAAATTACAGGATGAAGTACCCGTAACCAATGGAGCATTTAGGAGTATAATGCGTTGCTCAGGGGCACAACACTGTGCTGGAGTCTCGAACTCACCATCCTCTAAAAGTCAGTCTGTTACTCTGGACCTATATCGGATCTCGAACTCACCATCCTCTGATAATGAGTCCGGTAAGCTAACCAATGTCCAAGGTGCCTCCATATTCAATACTTTGTGTTTATTCTGTATAAAGTACTGGCTATTAACGAAATTTTATCTACAGAATTGTACTGAAAATGTTTTTAAGAAATGTTCAACACTTATTTATAGAACCAAGCTCTGGCACTGCTAGACCAGTTTGCTTCTGGGTTGGAACGATATTTGATCTTCATAATCATGCAAAAAAATATGTAATAGCTTCTGCAAAGTCTCCCGTAGTAATTAATAAACCCCAAGAGACAAAGAGTACTGCTAGAACGATTATGCCATAAGTGTTTCAATAGACTTTCTTTCACAAGCAAAGCAATAAATCCGGATCTTACGTTTATGCTAGAATTCGCAGGCACTCTGACTCCAGCGACGGTTTCCTCCTTTTCTAGAAAGCGTGGAATTGCGGGTGCAGTAGGGTATATTCGCAGAGTCTCCCTCACGACCTAAAGAGATATAATATTTGTTACAATAGATTTTAAATCTCAGCTCAGTGCCGACCATTCTCTGTAGCGAATAAGTTATTCTTTTTCTCTTTTGAAACAAATATTCTGAATCGACAGATTTGTATACCCCTGTCCCTAGCAACAACTAGAAGACGATCTCCCTGTTCATTTAAGGCAGTACGTGCCTCGAAAGTGAAAGACTCAAACATTTGCTTGGACTTTCCTCAATGAAACTTTCAACCACTGTATTTCAAAATCAAGAATACAAGTCAGGGTCACTGTGCAAAGTTTGATTAAATGAAGTTGTAAACCTCTTGTTTTTGTGACAATAGAAAATTGAAAGTCCCTGGAGCAAAGATGATAAAACTGAATCTTGCTCGATAAACAACTGGTATTCGAAGAGCATATTTCAAATGTCTTTGCTGGCTGATGGTCTCATCTGATTGGTATTCAGATTAGATTGAATTCATTCTCTATGATCATGACACCGTGATAATCAATTATGTTCACTTTATTTGCTGTATTCTTAATTTAAACGCCATACCTGAGACATTAATGTAAATTTCGCCAAATCCTCGAATTTAACTTCCGTTCTTCCACAGAGAACATTGTCTATTTCCTTCCTTACTCTGTTTTAAAAGATGTAAGAGATTATAGCGATATCTTGAAACGCCTGTCAAGACGATTTTTCAGAAAGGCTCAAGTTTTGAGTCCACGCTTACAGAGCCGGGAAGTAAATTCAACATCACCTGATTTATTTCTATTTTCATAGAATCTGAACCGTCAGGCAAAGATGTGCAGAAGAATGGTAATAAACGAAGAAATTTCAAAAGGTATATGTTATTCAATTGAATGTCTTGCAGCCTAGATTCTTGTGAATATGTAAGTCGACGTACATAAACACAAGGCTGCTCGGCACATTTCTGGGAAAATAATCATGACATGTAGAATGTCTATATGACTTGATTATTCAATAAAGAATCGCGATACATGATATTACTCCTGCATAAGATGTTCTATATTTCTTTCTATTGATGACTTGTATATGACTGGCGCAAGCTCGACTGATGAATTGATTGATTCGTTAGTTGGTCGATCAAGTGATTGATTTTTCTAAACGATTAATCGATCTATTCATCTATCTATCGATCGATCGATCTTCATTATAAAAAAACAATAACAAATCTTGAAATGGACAAAAGTCGTGAAAGAAATAAAAAAAATGTCATCCAATTTACAACATTGGAAAAAATGGAAAATTAATCTGTAGAGAAGTCGCCATTAACTGGTTTGTCTATATGTACATGCGATTGTCTTAAAAAGCCCATGGGCGATCAATATTTCAATCGCGGGCAACTTAACCGTGATATTATTCACACTTGTCAGGAATTGTGAAGATTTAAATATCTATCTATCTATCTATCTATCTATCTATCTATCTATCTACCGATTCTGTTTGTAATTTTTGCTAGGAAGAGATACTATGACGGACCTACTGCCGTCTATTTCACAGATACCGCGAGAAAGCATTTTACAGGTAAGCTGGTTAATAAATATATTTTAATAAATATCTAATTATAGATATTTCACTCATATCTAGACCCTTCAAGTCACCTTTCCAGAATATCCTGGTTTCTGACAAGTTCCATCAGCACGAAGGCAGCTGTATTAGCAGTTGTTTCTTGACCTTTAAGGGGACAAGAGATAACAAGCTCATCATCACGCACATCTTACAATACTATATGCTTCTATAAATGTACACAAAAAGTGCCATCAAAGAATTTCACATTCAAATATCCTTCTTTGATTGTCTCAATTTGCCATTTCTGATGATAAAAGGCCACTCTAATATTATTAGTTTTTTATTCTAATCGGTATGATACCGAATAATAAATACACAACTGTTCCTTCATTAACCATACAAAATTTGATTGAAAACGTATGACGTCACTCCGACGTTACACCAAAAGTGCAGTAGTATTTTCCCAAAATCCAGAATTCAACTATTAATATTTGTTCACAAGGTAAACAGAGATAATCTAGATTCCTACCTGCGAGGTAAAACGTGAAGAAGTCATCTACGACATCTTCCATCTGAAACTCCGGATTTTTCAAGTAATCTACAGAATATCGGTTTGAAAAAAATGCAGAATTAAAACTATTTGAAATAAAGCAGTATTAACAAACGATGGAAAAGCTTCACATACTGATTACGAATTCTTCCCCGATAACCTGTCATTGTCTACCATTTTTGCGATTATGCCGTCAATGAAAGGAGTAACTTTCAGTCGTATATTAATTTTTCTAGTCTATAAAGATGCATTTCCTTATTCGTCTCCTTAAATATCTTAAAGTATATTGTATCAACCATGCAAATTGTGCTTTGGCGATAAGCAGTTTTGTTGTAAATGTTGACAAATGAGTTTTTATCTGGACTAAAGTTCAGTTGGTAACAATAACATCAGACAGAACACACATTCAGATTGTGTCGACAAGTTGGACATAGTATATTTAGTGGTCATGAGACACGACAGAAATACTCAAGAAATTAGTCAGTCAAAGTATTTTACACAATATAACTTAAACTGTTCACCTGATGCTTTGAGAATATAACCCAGCACATCATCTTCCTTCATTTCTTCTCCGTTCAATCTAGTGGCCAGTCTCTTTTCTATCACGTCTCGTCCCATCTTACGAATGAATCTTATAGCTGCACGCACTTCCTGTCGGTGCCCTCTGCTCCACGGATTGTACTGATCGAGATTAGAGCACGGGGTTAGTTTGCTGCCTATTTTAGTGAAACCTTTTTGTAAGCAAACTTTGGTATTTCGGCGTATTCACGAACGAAATGTTGAGCGGGAAATTTATCAATGATGAGCAGCATTCGTCTGTCTTCTTATTAAATGGAACTAAACACGTAACGATAAACACATGCATGTGAACATACATGATGAATCAACTGGTGTAATTTTTAGTAAGAAGTGTTAAAAGAATATTGGAGGACATAAGCTTTAACTTACGTCTTCAAGTGGAAAGCGCAAGCGCCTTATTAGGGCGGATAAGATGAGTTGATTTGCTTCCACAAAGTGATTGTCGACCCCAAATATAACGTTGAAATCAGTCCCAAAAGCCACCTGCAACGAAAATAGTGACACATAGTGGACGACTTTGTACCTTTTCCTTTGATTGTCTACATGAACTGAAAAGGGAGTAGTGAAACCCGTCGTTGAAAATTGGGGAAATAACTCCTGTGATACGATTAACTCTTTCATCCCATTTCCGTCTCTAACGGCCGAATTATACCGTAGTCTAGACAATAATGGGATAGGTTCAATAATTACAATCATACCCATCCATAATCCGATAACACTTGTTCACAATTTGTAATATATATTTCATTGTTATAAACATAGACACAAAACAGCACTGAACAGACAGTAAAGCACCAGTACACACAACAAAGTCAAATCAATGAAAGAAACATATGTGTACCTCTTGCAAAAACACCAAGAAGTAATGTCACGTGTTTCGAAAATAGTAAGCGCATCCTGCCCCACATGTGGCAACCGCCATATATCATTCCGTAAGTCAAATGGGTAATGATCATCAACTAAGGCAAAATGTCACTGATGCCATACGCGATCATTCGTTGAAGAGATATGTCGTATTTCTCTACCAGCTTGTGATACCTGCCAAAAAAACCGCTTGAATGTAGAGACGTATCCTTCTCTGGTGGAACCTTGATTTAACATTTGTAAGAGAGAGAGCGCTGTGTCTCTCCACGAAATCACTATATGAACTACATACTCTTGCATATTGAATAAGCTGGGAAATGTATACCCCATAAGGGACTGGTCAGTTTCTTCGGCCTGGGGGGGCCCGGTGGATTATTTTTTGCCGACGTCAAAAAGTGGCTGACCCCCCCTATTCCAAATTTTGAAAACAGGGTGACCCCCCCTATTCCAAATTTCTAAAACAGGGTGACCCCCCCCCCCCCGGGCGCGACAAAGGTAAAACAAAAGATGGACATAAATTATATATATATATATATATATATATATATATATATTATATTTTACATTTTACATATATTTATATTTTAAATAGTCATTCTATGTTTAGTGAAATTGTTGACATGTCAGTTGTAAGATAGGAATTTCAAAGTGTCAATCTTAAAGTTTAAATACAGTACATTTTGAATGAGCTGTATTTTGAATGAGCTGTGAATGTATTTCACACTTTCTCTGCTTAACCAGATGTCCTGAACTGTTGTACAGAAATGGATGTCAATCATTAATATCAAAGAGGAAAAAGCAGTGAATCAAAAACTTTGATGGGTGTTAAGACTTACCAACCATCCAATTAAATCTACTGAGGAGCCATAGAGAGCTTTTTTAGCCAAATCTGATGTGTACAGTGTCTGAGAGGACCTTTTCTTGTGTAACATTGAAACCATAAAAGCACAGCTAATAATGACAAAAACTGCCTTTTTTAACTGTTATTTTGTTCATAAAAAAGCATCTTTCTACAGAAAACCTATGAAACAAAGGAAAATAATTGCATCAATGAGAAGGAAAAATATCTTGTCATTTTTCTATCTCTAAAATAAGTCACTGTATCAAATATATATTGTGAAATATTTGTGCATGTTGCTTTCTCATACTGAATTCTCACAGAGAGAACAGAAAAGTATCAGGAATTTTCATCCTTTCATATGAAATGCAGATTTCATAATGGTACCCTTCACTTAGCAAACATCAAGATATCTCTGAAAGTATGGCGCCCGAAGGGCGCGCCAAAAAATATGAAACATCCTGATATCTCTGATATATATGCCTTGTATATTAAAGTCATGCACCTGAAGGGCATGCTGAAAGATGTATGATATATTAAAGTAATGAGCTTGAAGAGCACGCTGAAAAATATTGAACATACAGATATCTCTGATGTATGTATGCTTGATATGTTAAAGTTGGGCGTGCTGAAAAATATGACTGATTATTAAAGTTACGCGCCCGAAGGGCGCGCCGTAAAAATACAACTGAATGATGAATTTTGTGGCGACACTAGCATTTTAGGCAATGATGAGCCTGTGTCAAAATTCAAAAACACACTGACCCCCCTATTGGGCATTTCAAAAACATGATGACCCCCCTATCACCAAAGTCAAAAACAGGGTGACCCCCCCCCGCCCCCATGAATCCACCGCCCCCCCCCCCAGGCTGAAGAAACTGACCAGTCCCTAAGCTGGTGAGAGTGGAATATTACTGATGAGGTATTAGTCTCGCTTCCAGACCTCGTCGTTTCGACAGTGCAAAGTGCGCTGCTGGCGGTAGGACATGGCGAGTCGCGAAGCGACGAGGAGCCAGTGGAAAAATCACTTCATGTTCCTACCGCCAGCGGCGCACTTTGCACTGGCGAAGCGACGGGGTCTGGAAGCGAGACTAATGAGGTATTGCACATTGATGATACTAAAGTTTAAATCATCTCTCTTAATTTTGTCATATAGCCTATAGTAGAAAGGTGACCATTAGCGTCAAATTCAAGGAAAATGTCCAGATATGAAGCTCTTTCTGTAGTTTCTTTGAGGATAAATCAGAGCTAGATTGTCACTGAATTTGGAGTTATTCATTGAAATAACATCGTCCATGTATTCTAATGTCAGGTTGAATGTTCTAGCTTCAGAGACATTTTTTCTGTTTGATTAAGTTCTGCATAAATTCTGCCTCGTATGAGTACAGAAATAAGTCAGCAAGCAGGGGAAGCACACTAGTACCCATAGGAATTCCTATAAACAATTGGAAAATGTGTCCTCCAAACTCAACAAATTTGTTGTCGATGAGGAAATCAAGCATACTGATAATGTCTTTCTCGGTATAAAAAAACGTTAGATTAGCAGTATTCTTAACAAAATATGTACGATTATGGTGGTGAAAGGGTTACACTCAGTAACAATGATATGCCAAAATTTGTAGTTCGAACCTTTCCGATGATGTCGAGGCCAAGTTTATAGAATTCTTCCAACATGGACACAGTAGTTTTGCCATCAGCCCTCTTCTTAAGTTTATCAATCAGCAAGTCGACGCTTGCGTTGAACTGGTCCATTGAGAGCCGTAGAAATCTTTGGACAGAAAATTAAAAAAATATAGGTCATAGTGTTTGAATCAAGTAGCGCGGAAGTATAATATCAACTGTAAGACAATTAAAGAGAAGTTAGCTTTTGAAGTTTGTCTGGAATGACCAATGCACGGATCCATGATAATGCCACATATATAATAGCATGGTGCTTCGAATCGACGAATACGGTGTTACAATGTCACCGAAATTTTATATCAGATTAATCACTAATATATGAACACTTACCGCCGATGGAAAGCTGGATTGATGATGGACCTACGTTTAGCCCATCTTTCGTGACAACGTTCCGATGCCAAACCGTGACCCAAAAATCGTTGTCCATATATATTACTAAGCGTGTCATAAGGAGTAGCTCCTTTTGGACAGTTCACTGTAACCAAGAGGTGCTTTTACAAGGAACAAGTTGATAGGATATGAACAGTATATTCTTATGTAATTTAATTGCAGTTGTTTTTGTTGTTGTTGTTGTTGTTGTTGTTGTTGTTGATGTTGATGTTGATAATGTTGTGGCTGCTACTGCTGCTGCTGCTGCTAGTGTCAGTGTTGTTCTTGTTGTCAAGTGTAATCAATAACTGAAATATATACCTTCAGTACAACAAATAAAACCATGTTTAAAGGCTGGTTTTATTTCTTTTCTCCAAGTTCGTTTTGCAGTGGGAAAATATTACACTATCTTTGCACATCCCAAGGTAATTAATAATAAAGATTAAAGCATTTTCATCAGACTACAAATACATTGTTGCCATTTCGCCACTGGAGGCTAAACAGAAGTGCAATATGTTGCTTCTTATTTACTTATTCTTGATTTCTTATTCACTCATTTTCGATACATTGATACAAAATTTTACATGATTACATAATTACCTTCGCAGCCACGACATCCGATATTATGACATAATTTAGATGTAAAACGGAAAACGTAAACACCAGGCCATATTTCTGCGACCTGTCAACCGGAGAATAAAATTTCATAATAACTATTGCAGAATAACTTAATGACACCAGTTACAGAAATTGTTTTAAACAGGACATACCATGCGTAAAGCCCAGTAAAATTTAAACCTTACGGCTGAGTGTCAATCTATCCATCTGTCCGTATCCATCCATCAATCCAGCCAGCCAGCCATCCAGCCATTAATTCATACATATATCCATACATATATACACACACGCACACACACGTACGGACGTACGTAAGTACATACATACATACATACATACATACATACATACATACATACATACATACATACATACATACATACATACATACATACATACATACATACATACATACATACATACATACATACATACATACATAAATACATACATACCGATCAGCATGCGCATCACATACAATGACACTGCGACGTAGTAGCATTTACAACATGGACAAATCAGGAAGAAATACGCAGCATTTGGTTATACGTATTGTTACATTAAGGACACAGACTTACCATTCATATACTATGGTTGGAAAGGTCTTTCCATCAGCGAATCCTCTTTTAACGTCTGCCAAGTTACCGAAAAAGAAACTGGGAATAGCAAATATATGAATAAGGGACTGGTTAGTTTCTTCGGCTGGGGGGGGGGGGGGCGGTGGATTATTTTTTGCCGACGTCAAAAAGTGGCCGACCCCCTATTCCAACTCGAAAACAGGCTGACCCCCCTATTCCAGCTTTCGAAAACAGGGTGACTCCCCCCGCGCGCGCGACAATTGTAAAACAAAAGGTGGTATATAATTGAATAAATCAGTACATATATATATATATATATATATATATATATATATATATATATATATATATATATATATAATATATATATATATATATATATATATATATATATATATATACTGACCGTACGCTCTGTGCCAAGTTCAGAGGTTGCCATACAGCCATTATGGTGATAACCGGGAGGGACATTGTATACATTTTGTATATATATATATATATATATATATATATATATATATATATATATATATATATATATATATATATATATATATATATATATATATATATATATAGTCAAAAGTAGTTAAACAGTTTAAATTCACTCGGATGGAAATAAATACAGCAATGATGTAAAGTAATTGATGATAGTGTCATATGAATGATGAAGATATGAAATCAGCAGGATTACTTTATAACAATTAATATACAGCAAAGAAATAACATCATCCAAATCTCGTGGGTGTTCATCAGTTATTTACTAAGGCGACTGTTTCGGGGATTTGAAAACAATACAGTCAACTGCCTTGGCTCCCCAAGCAGTACTGATCAGGTACCACCACACTTAAGTTATTTTGAGGCTTATGTTATATATGATGTCTTTCGCTGTTACATTGAATTTTTCAAAAAGTTGAGGATATCTTGACATAGCTTTATGAAACTGTATATATATATATATATATATATATATATATATATATATATATATATATATATATATATATATATATATATATATACACCAGGATATGTCTAATTATTATTAAGGTTATGCGCCCGAAGGGCGCGCCGAAAAATGCAACTGAATGATTAAATTTGTGGCTGGCACAATGCATTTTTCGCAAGTATGAGCCATGTCGAAATTAAGAAACACACTGACCCTCTATTGGGCATTTCAAAAACATGTTGACCCCCCTACCACCAAAGTCAAAAACAGGGTGATCCCCCCCATGAATCCACCACCCCCCCCCCCAAGGCTGAAGAAACTGACCAGTCCCTAAAAATCAAATACAACACTAATGGTTAATGTGATGATTTTACAGTTTTAGATGTATAATCATATCACAAGATATCTAAAGCACAATTACTTTTTCAAAGACGTTAGATTATTGAAATGTCTACATTCACTATTCGCATAATAAATTCATTAATATTCGATAGTCACAAGCTTGAAAATTTAAAAACCCCCGTGGCGTTTATAAATTTGCAGAAACTTGACAAATGCTGGATTTAAGTAATAATTTTGTTCCTTCAATACGCAGAGTGTATTAATGAGTATATTTGAGTATGCAACCAAATAAGAAAATATAACAATGGAGAACACTCATGTCCGATGTTGTTTACTTGTTGCGCCACCGATTTGTGTAACTTTCACTCGGTCATTGGACGAACCATGAAATCTATCCTACACTATTCTGCATATTGAGGTGGTAAATATACGGACTCTCAAAACTTAACAATACTGATTTTCTGATTTGCAAACTTGGGGCCCATTTTAAAGCTCTTGAAGTAAATAAATTTCATAGTTTTATGAAAATTGAAAATTGTATTTGTCCTCAAAGAGTTTACACAAGGATGGCGGCCATTTTGAATGTTAAAATATCGGCCAGTATTTAGGTAATTTGTTTTAAAATTAAAAAGATTTAAAAGTGCATCGACTTTCGCTAAGCTTTTAAAATTTAGATCCGACAAATGCATCAGAGCTCAAAAGCTTAGTCAACAAAATGTTATTACTACTGTGCAACCTAGCTGAACATTTATACAATATGATTCGTCTGAGAGCTTTAAATGATCTCACTCTGTATTTGTCACGCACATTACACTTACACTGCAGTCACTTGGCAGGCTCATAAGAATACGAAAATCGTTGTTGTGGGCAGCTCCGAGATTGTTCATATACCTCTGAATATATTGCCACCATAACTGTTTACAGGACATATTGGTGGAGTAGGTATAAAACAGAGACACTTTAACATCATTATTGCAGTTGGAAAATTTGCGAATAACGAGCCTTCCGCCTGATATCACTTTTATCTGATAAATTATCCATGACTACATATCTTAGGTACGTATGTTTCCGCACAACATTCAATTTCTTACCCGTTACATGTAAATAGACAGACGGAAGCGTGTCAATAGCAATACACAATTTACTTGGAATGAAACAACATGCCTTTTCATTTCTTAGGATGAAAAAATATATCATGTTCGATTCGAACATGATATATTTTTTCACAGTTCGATACTGTATGATTCGCAACCTGACATCAATGTACGCAAGCCAACAACGGATTGACTCGGCAACGAAATGTCGTCTGCATACATGAGACGATTTATCATAAATCCAACAATATTCCAACCTTTGTAACATCCTTTCAGACGCGTGCTAAGATCATGTATGTACGCATTAAACAGTCGTAAGGATAGAATACTACCCTGCCTGACTCCATTGTTTAGAGAGAAAAATCTGGATAATGTATCAACCAATCTAACACAGAATTGTTTTGTCCAATACCAAAACATGATAACGCGAATAAAATACCATGGCACATGTTTCTATCTATTATTTTTAAAGGATATAGTTGACACTGTCAAAGACTTTGGTAGCATCAGGAAAACAAGCATAAACTGGACTATTTAATTAACTATAATAGTAATTAATTCATTAATTCCTTCATAACATAAATGCAGAAGTCGGTGGAATGACTGTGTTTGAAGCCGAATTGAAAATCGCTCTAGTGTGTAGATGCTCTAAAACTACATATTCAAAAATCTTAGATTCACAGTACTGTAAACTATCGGTCTATAATTGTCTTTACTAGTCAAATCACCAGTTTTGTCTTTAAAAATGGAACATGGGATTTTAAGGCAGATATCTAGGCATTAGCATAGCAACAACGGCCTGTTGACATGAGGCACCGTTGACATTGGATAAAAGAGATGTATTACAAACAGTTCATGGAACGAACATTTTTTCAAGAATGCATTTCTGATACTAACATTCAGGGACTCATCAGTGTCTTCGGCTTGGGGGTTGGTGAATTCATTGGGGTAACACTATTTTTGACTTTGTGAGAGGGGTCACCGTGTTTTTCAAATGCCCACTAAGGAGGGTCGGTGTATTTTTGAATTTCGACAGGGGCTCATACTTGCCTAAAATGTATCGTGCCAGGCACGAATTTCATCATTCATCTGCGTTTATCGGCGCGCCCTTCGGGTGCGTAACGAGAATAATCAGACATAGCCGTACACTCTGTTTTCTCGCTATGGAAGAGAATATCATGCTCGTTACCATAGTGTTAACAAATGTTGATTAATATTCGTAAAGCATTCACAGATGGACAAATCAAAGCCAGGTCGTCAGCAAAAAATGAATAATTCACAATACAATTCGATAAGTAACAACCTACGCCTGAAGATTCGTCTACATAAATAGCAAAACGTTTTAGTGTGTTTTGTCTGCAGCAGATGTGACGTCTTCGGTTTGGACGTAGACAGTGGAGTGGTAGGTTTGTAACCAGTGGTATGCCGGATTGCATATCCGGTTACCTTGGACAGGTTACCTCGGAAAGCATCGGCAACCGTTCGTAATATTCAAATGACATGTGACTGTGACGTAGTGGAAAATTTGCATACATATGAGCATACATTTTTCAATGTATTGCGCTGCTTTTAACGATGTTTATGCCAGAAAACTTCAAAAAAGAGGAACTAAATGACCAGACAAGTATTTGAAATACACGTAAAAAGTTACTGAGGCTGTTGAGTCCCTCGGGAATACCTCTACAGAGTCTTCGTGTGGATCGGATCGTGTGGATCCGATGACAAACTACGCAATGTTGATGTAGCCAGTGAGAGTGGCAACGATGTAATCGACCCTGAAATTTCAATTCCAGTCAGCTCAACTGTACATAAACAAAGATCAAAGCGGTCACAATGCCGAATGTAGCTCCTCAAAATGGGAGAAAAGATTCAGTTTTGATATGTGAAGGAAGGAATGAAATTTTGAATTCCTTCCAAACTACGTGTGAAGAAGACTCTGAATGTAACAATATTCACAACGTTTGAAGGATAACATACAAAACGGCCCCCTTTTAGGTCCACTTATTATGCCAAAAAGAGAACACAGTTTCTTGTATGCTAATTACTTGTCTTTTATCGTGATGTATGTTGTTGTGTATGCGTATGTTTACAATGTAGGTACATAACGGTGGTTTAAGTGATGAGTATGTTTACAATGTGGGAACATAACGGTGATTTAGTGACAAGTCAGTACGCTTTGCCAGTGGTGCTCAGCAGGGATCAAGATCGCGCAGGCCGCAATTTGAATTTGAGTAATCATGTTTGACAACACACTGACAACATACATTATAAGCATTTAGAACCAAGGTCAAATGGACAATGTGGAACCACGCTTTGTGAAAATGTGTGTTCTCCGAATCAAATAGCGAGGTTTCTCAACCTATTTTTGACATAAAGGCAGTCGCTATACATTCACTGATGTCATATATGAGATTGGATGGAAATAAACGCCGTTCATACGTCGAATTCTGGAAATTTTGGAGCAAAAGTGCGTCCCATTTGCATAATACTACCACAATCCCCTTTTATAGGCGACCTTGGCGTTCAACAAACAGTTGCTTTTGGAAAAATTTGCTCGATTTATAGTGATAGAAATTAACCAGTCAGTTTCAAGATAATAGTATTATTTATGAGTCATTTTTGTGAGGCCTCAATCGCAAAGAAATAGATTTACTTTTACGTTAAATACGGTACCCATTTGGTATCATTATATTATGTATCCGCCCCATTCAAGACAGTCAAGGTCTCCTGATATGTCGACATTTTCAAGACCCTTCTAAATTCTCCTCCCGGAGGTGTGCTTTTGTGGACGCCGCCGACATGGAGACTGTAAGAGGTTCATATAAGCGATCGAAGAAGTATAAACAATTGGGTTTACGTTTCCTATGGCCGAGGAATAGAAATGTTAACGTTGGTGAATGCCATCATGCATGTATTACCTGCTGTACTTTGGTCCAGGCATATGTGCAAACTTCAGACGGATGTAGGCAATGTAAAGAAGATATAATAATCCAGTAATAACCAATGGTAACAGAATAACGACGCAGATACAGGCGATCAGGTAACCGAGGGTGAACAGGTTCAACGCCATTCTTGAAAAACAAATGTTCTGCGCTTGGTGAGGGCTTGGACAGCCTGTAACTCTCAGCTTGTTTTGCACTGCACGCAGCTGATACTGCAAATGCCCTTGTCAAAGACGCAGCTCACCTATAAAAGGGAGGCAAGGCCATTGCAGCATTAATTGTGTAAGAGGACGCTGAAGAGATAACACAAAGACTCGCGTTCAAGTAAATGCTGCTTTTTTATCGATCACATAAAGGTCATATATATTTACAGGCGTGAAAATAGCAATAATGAAATTAGCAATGTACCACATAGCTGTTTTGATGTCAAAATATACACACTGCAGTTGATTCATATTGTAGATACCACGCCCTCAGCGGTGGTTCATTATTTCAAGGCCGACAGTTGTACATGTACGGCTACTTTTGTGGAAATACTGGCGCCATCCTATATCATACATTCAATCATTTTCTGGTTTGTTTTCCACAGCCAACTGCCTATTCCATATTGCCGTTTTTTGCTTACTTGTTCACACTCGTGAGCTAATGTCATACCAAGGTCTGTATGTGTCTGTGGGTGTGTGTGTGTGTGTGTGTCTGTTTACACGATAACTCAAAGACGCCTAATTCAGATTTGGTAGACAGGTACCATATTCCAATGGCAAGAACTGATTAGATTTTTGTCAGTGTAACTTGCATATTAACGAAGTTATGACATTTCATTTTTACCTCACGTGTTCACACACGTGACCTACTATCATACCGATGTCTCTCTGTCTGTCCGTGTGTGTGTGTGTGTTAATGTGTGTGTTTGTCTGTCTGTCTGTCTGTCTGTTTACACGATATCTCAAAAACACATGATCAGATTCCAGTCAAATTTGGTAGGTAAGGACCATATGCTAATTACAAAAACCTATTAGAGTTTGATTATTGTGGCTTACATATTAGTGAAGTTATGAAATATCACTTTTTCATATAGTGGTTTCCTATTGAGACAGTAATGAGAGTGTCGACAAATATCGAGAAATACTGCACAAAATTTCAAGAAAATCTTTCATAGATGACAATCTCAGAACATTATGATGATATTGTAAGCGTCGTGTCAATAATCCTTCCATTGCATAGTTAATGAACTTTTGTTACTAGTGATATAACTCTAAAATTCCTACACCAAATTTGATGAAACCTGCAACAAATATTGATCTGATATATATCTAATTGTACTGAGAAGCATTAGGCAGTGTCAAGATAATAAATAGCTCATTTGTATATTTAATGAAGTTTTTTTTGTAAATAGTCATATTACTCAAAAACGACTGCACCAAATTTGATTACATCTGCTGCAGATACTGATCCGACAGATATCTAAATGTGTTTAGAAGCATTGAGTATTGTGAAGTTAATTTAGGGTTCATTTACATATCAAATGCATGACATATATCAATAGACACTGCACAAATTTCATCAAACTTTTCACTGATGACAATCTCAGAACATTATGATGATACCGTGAATGTCATGTGAATTATCTTCTCCTTCGCATATTTAATGAACTTTGTAATTAGTAATGAGTAGTAAAGTAAACGTGGACAACTGGGATTAATAAGAATTTTACACCCCATTTTATTCATTTATCTACATGAAGCGAAGGAAAAATTAACATCCATGTAACTAAAGTATGACCCTGACCTATATACGAACTCACGCACGCGCAGCAGTGCATTGTCCTGAACTAAGCGGGCCTGCTGAGCATGTTTATACACGTTCCGAAGGTGTACGGCGTGTGAGTCATCACCATCAAACTAGCCTATATAAAGGACCCCCGTTGTCAGTCCGGCCGGCCGGTCGCGGAGTCTAGCTGATGTTGAACACGAAGTTCCTATCGGTACGAACTAAATTTCATATCCATTCAATCCATAATGTCTTAAATATCTTTCCAGAGGTGGACTAAATCCTTCTTGTTTTTGAATTTCTAGCGCCTGATGAAATATGTCCTGAATAAGTTCTGACCCCGGAGCCTCCTCGTTCCGAAGGGTTGCACCTTTTTCTTGTATTTGTGTAAGCAGCTGTTTATATTGAACATAATAATGTTTATATTTCTCTCGTCTCTTTGCTACACCAGTTTTCCCTTGTATTACATCAATAACAACACCTGGTATAGGAGTTAAGGCTAACAGTACCGGAACTGTTGGAATTGCTGCTATTACAGCAGAGCTTACAAGAATTCCCTTAGTAATATTAAGAGCCATATCAATTCGACCCATTAATTTGTAACTTCGCCGATATGCAGCACTTGTTCTTTCTATGTAATCAGCCAATTGTTCAACGCTTTCAACAACTGAGATGTGCATTTTTTACTGTATATGTAAGGAATGATAAAAAATAATTGTAGTAATATAGAAATACAATATGGCAGAAGGAGGAGAAGATATACCACTCCAGGGTTTAGATGATGCAAATGTAAATGGATGATGACGCTACTGCTGAAACATTCTTTATAGACGATGATAATGCCCTTGCAGAAGTCGATCCTTACCGGGATAGCTCAAGCGCGCGGAGCCCGCAGGTAGATCCTTCGACTAAATTTGGAGTAGAACTTAAAATACAATGGCTAAAAAATTCTTAAACGAGAATAATATTACTGATGAAGCAGCACGAAACGAATTATTTTTGAATGCAAAGATTAGGTATGGAAAGCTGTATTATAAAGAACTCAGGCTATCAAAACTTTCAGGAAGTGGTTTTAAATCGCTCAAGACAGTAAAAAAAGAAGCAGGAGGATATGAATTTGTAACTAAAGTATACAGTAAGACGGGGGACAGCGCAGAGCCCGAAAATGTGAGTCGTGAATTGCATTCTGAAGATGTGATAACCGATAAAATACCGGCTGAGAAGATGACGCCAGAAGACATGGGTATATACAAAGATAAACTGACAGAGTTACGGCGAGATGCTTCTGGTAATGCAGATAAAATAAAAGCTTTTGAAAATAAAATCGACCAATGGAACAATCTAAACCCTGAATATAGAGCTTTTGTTGATGAATTAAAGATGGCAAATATGCGTCTTGATGAGCTTTACAGTGAAAGAGAAAATCTGTTAGAGCAGACAGAACTTACACCCGAACTCAGAACAAGACTAGCTAAAATTGATGATCGAATTGAAGTACAACTTGATATGATCAGTGGGGCACGTGAAAGACTGGCGTCGACTAGGTCTCTTCGTGATGTAATTTCCGATCCAGAATTGTCACTCAGGCTGAAGCTGACAGAGTTATTTAAACGAAATGGTATTACAATCGCTGCAATACTGACTGCCCTTGGAATGACAATATCAACAATTGCCCTGGCTGTGACTAGAGGAGGAGGAGGAGGGGGAGCAGGAGCAGGAACTGGCGGGTCTGGTTCAGGTCCGCCCAAAGTATATACAAAAGCGAAAGAAATTGTAAAGCAATTTGGCGAATGGTTAAAAACATTGGCCGCAAAAAGTGCTGCTGCAATACCAGGTTTAATCGGCTCCCTCGTCAGTTTTCTATTAAAAACAGCAGGATCGGTTGTCGGATTTGTCGGAGAACAGCTATGGATATTTTTAACTGGATTAACATTAGTCATTATAAATAAAATTATGTATTAATATATCACACTCCCTACGGCATCAACATGTTTGGTGAAAAGAATATTGCAAAGTTTCTTTCTAAAAATAAAGACCTGTTTGGTTTCTCCGTCGAATTGGAATGGTGCAAACTCCGACGAGTGAATCGACATATCCTTCGAGCAAATCCAGGTGTCCGACTCAAAGATGATAATCTTTATCATAACATTTTAGCTTTCGTGAAGGAATGTCAGAAGACTAACTTCTTTAAGCGACTAGAATTCATAGCTGTATTCCAGGATACTGAGGATGACCAAGAGGCTCATCATCTCCAAGAATATTGGGTTCTTCGATTGATTCGCGACACAGGCAATCGATTTATCTTTCAGGCAGACGGAAATATTTACGTAAAGATGTGATTTTTGAATTTTTCTTCTAAGTTATTATATACACGAAGTGAAACTTAAGATGTGATTAATTTTCTTTTTAACATGTAATTTCTTTTTTTCTTCTACTATATACATTACACGAAAAATGGGGTACGATAGAACATTATCACCGACTTTCACCAACCGAATACCGAATGGAACGAAGTCAGAAAGAACTCATCACGTGATTGCTCATAATCCAAGTGAGGCAGATCCAGGCCAGACACTTATCATACGATGTCCGAAGTTAGAAAGCGGAGTACTCTTAGTTCCAGATACTTCGACCTGGTTTTTGATCTCGAAGTAACGGGAGGTGGAACTACCCGTGTAGTACAAAATGTTGCAAAAAATTTGGTGGAGCGTATGAAACTCACATTTGAGGGCCAGACACTTTTCGATTTGAATAAATATAACCTTATTGAATGTTATCGCGATCTCTTCAAACATAAAAAGGAGAGAACGAACATGACACTGTATGGAATTCAGAACGAAAATCTAAGAAAATTAAGAAGCGGTTCGACCGATGCAGATGCCGCCGTCGTGGGCGATAAGTTACTTTTCGACACATATAAAACAAAATATGCTATTCGTCTCACTCATCCCCTAATAACAGGTCATGGAGTTGCATATCCAAAAGCGTTAGGGAGTCATATTGAATGGGAAATTACGTTGGCACCCGCCCCCCAATTACTTGTCAGTAATCAGTTATTACAACCAATTATAAATTAAAAAACATTCAAATGGAATACGAGACAATTTCTGACCTCGATCTCGCGAGGTCAACTGCTGGTTATTACAACGGTGGAAAAAGTTACCTTTACGAGCATATACATTATTTTAGAAAAATCCCATTCAAAGAATCGGACACGGTTATCAATGAAAATATAAATGTACCACGACGTAGCATTAGAGGTATCGCTATACTCTTCACTAAAAATCAGAATCAGGCAGAACTGAACAGTGAACTTTTCATTAACCCCTCCATTGAATCTGTGTCTGTAATGATTGAAGGCATTGCAAATAAAGTGTACGCTCAGAAGATGATACCAAGACAATTTTGGCGAGAGGTGCGACGGTATTTTGCTGAAGATAAAGATTGGTGTGAAATTGATATAGATGAGGCCGATTATTTGAAGAATAAATTCTGTCTGTTTATCGATCTGCGTAGCTTTAAAGATATTGAGTTTCATGGAAATGGTTTAAAGTAATGAACACAAAGGACGGAATTCAACTTGAGATCCTGAAGAAAGATACCGCGTGGGTTGGCGATGACGCTCACAATGATAATATATTTGCCCACATTTATGTTATCAGTGATGCCCTAGTCTTTATTGAAAATAGTAGATTAATGTCTTTACAATTTTAACCATGACCCGTCGTCCGTCCTATCGGCCATGTTTCTGCCAACCATTCGCCCGTGTCTGGATTGTATAACTGCACACGTTTGATATCATTTGGCGCCATCATGATTTTACTACGCTTTTCACTACGGATTTCTCCAGCCTTTTTCCGTACAAACTGTACAAACTGTGCCGGCTCCGGCTTCTTCCCAGTTTCAAATAGATCTTTATAATCTTCAAAGTTCAAATGTTTTCTAACACAAACATCTTTCACCCCTTTATTTTTTTTCGTCTCGGAAACGGGAGTTCGAAAAGCATACACTTTCGAGCATATGCCAACAAAATCAAGAATAGGTTCACCATTCAACTCATCTTTAAATTTACCTATCACTTTTTATTAATCTTCGGAAAGTTGGGGGCCACCATGGCCCACTCATCCCACTAGTATCATATATAGACTTCTCACCATTCTTTTCAACATCTTCCCGGACTATATCATTGAAAGTTACGTCCGGGTCCGGGGAGGGTATTGGCACACTGTAAACAAAACTGTCAGTATCCATGTAGGCTAATCGTATTCCAGGGAACTTGACCCGAAAGTAATTGTAATGCGTCTCATACATAAGCAGCTTAGAAAGTTCCAGTACTGCGGCGCCGATGAAAACTGGTTTTACATATTTATGCTCATCTGTTTTCAGTTCCAGTAGGGCACTGTCGCAGGAATCACCATCCTCTTCGGAAGTTATGAAAGTTATATGTTTCATCTTTGGATTATACTTCTGAATCTTTTTACGTCCACTATCCGTGCCGTTCCAGTCCGAAACAAATTTAAAGTCTCTGTACTTTCGAACATCTTCTATTGTCTTACCGAACATTGCATTATTCATCAGCTTATAGAAATTCTTTTCGAAATCTGTCCCCCCCTTTGCCCTCATTTTAGTGTTAAAGTCAATATATTTCGCGAGACATGGAGCCTCATCGAAAGCAAGCACCCGATAAATCTTTTTCAATCTCATTCCCATCCGAAGATAGAATTCCAGCAACTTGTAGTGTAAGACGTATCTCTCTCTATCCATCACACTTGTAATCAGTCGACCGCCCTGCCTCGGAAATTCATAGTGATGCGGCGCTAATGGCAAATCGCTGTGTTCTTCATGTAATTCGGGGGGATATTCTAAGTCTACTTCTAGAAAACTTGGTGGAAAGGTGGCGCCGGGTCCCCACCCTCCGGAACACGCTCCGCCGGCTCCGCCCCCTTCTTCCCATTCCTCCCACTCTTCCATCGTCATCCAATGAAGTCCGCCCGTAGGCATTGCCTGACTCATTGCCCAGCCGTAGAGATTGTTTGCATCGAGATATTTTATTTCGGTCACCGGTTTCTCCGGATCGTAATTCCCGCCAGCTTCCCCAGCGACGGCGGATGATTTGTCTGTAAATAATGAATATTACACTGGCTGATACCGCCTCGAATCCCCCTCTGTACGAAATTCATCTGCTCAGCATCTTGAATGAGCCCAAATTTATTACCTGTGTAAAGTAACATAGCATCCCATGTCAAGCCGGGCGCTGACATATAGTGGGCCGGATCTAACTTATATGCTTTTAAACATGTGTCACGAAAATTTCAAAATATATTGCAAGAAGTAGAACGTCAGTCTCACAATAGAATTCCATATAATCACGAATCGTCTTACATCCAACTTCGTCCCATACTCTTAATGCATGTTCGTAATCAGACTCTGAAATCCCCTCTTCCGTCAATTCGCTATAAAATTCCCCCTCTCCGGGAGCTCACCCTCTCCCAGTCTGTCAACCGAGTCTAAATATTCGTAGGGGAAGAAACCTTTCGCCCTTTGAATGTCCGGGTACGAAAGTGGGGCCGCCGTCCACCCGTGGCCTCCGGCACAGTTTTTGCCAACTTCGCCAATGACCCCATCATCAACTGAGCACTGTCCATAAACTTTATAGAAAATAAACGTCTCTTTATCTCCCTCTTCCCATCGACAACAATTGAGCCACTAAAAATAAATGTTTTCGAGAGACCATAATTCCACCATTGCTCGTCTTAGCTATTAAATTGGCTCTTGTCCGGGACCATCATCTATTTCATGTAACTTTTTCAAAATAAAAGAACCATCGTATCCCTTGAGGTTGTGAAAGTAGATAGGAATGGTTCTCGACGGGCGACAACCCTCGCAATAGAAGGTCGCCTCCTCCTTCACTACTCGGTATACTGCCGGCTCTCCACATGCAATACAGACTGGATCACATCCGTCGCGCCGGTAATTAGAAGGATCCCTCATCGGTATTATTTTCCAATAATACGATTTCGAATAATACTCGGCCCGTTCTTTCATATCCTTTAGAAAGTCTGTAACACAGGAGAGACCTGTGAATGTTCTTTTACCATAAACAGTGGGTCGGCCCGGGCCTCGTTCCGAAGGGGAACTTCCCCACCCCCGTTCCACCATAACATACGAAAGACAAATTGGAATGTGTCGACCGGTCCCTTCTCAATAATTGCCTCAGTATCTGCATAGACGACGTAGGGGGCGGGACCTTCTTCCGATGTCCTTCGAATTGACACACTTCCTTAGGAAAAACTGGCTGGGCGTCGTCTGTTCCACAGTACACCTGATGTATTTCTAATTCTTCTGTTGACTTAAAACCTCTTTTACAAACCAGGCAAATACACTTCCTTCTGCGCTCATTCTTTCGATTAGTACGAGAATACGAAGGCGATTTAACGCAGTAATTGGTATGAAGTGGCACCTTCGGGCTTCGCCAACTATCAGTAAGATATTTGCTATTTGATTCCTATCACCTTCGGAACGGGCTCCGCCTTCCGTTCCGTCAGGGGCTCCGCTACAGCTACTATATAACACATTATGCCGGACGGATCGGGATCATTCTCGTAGATCTGAAATACTTGAAGTTTGACGCTCGGATTTTGCTGCTCGAAGCGCCTGAATACAGTCAGATCGGCGGGCGTAGGAAAGGGAATACCTTCCCAACAGTAGTCAGCCATAAATGGGGCGTACGTATTCCATTTTCTCCTTACCTGACCACCCTCTTTTCACGAAACTCGGGGTCGGCCAACTTTAAACTTGCTACGATGGCGTATTGAAAACAGTTCTCGCTGCCCGAAGGTAGTACCAGATCGCTAACACAATGCTTATTTTTTAACCATCTGGGAAGTTGGACTGCGCCAGCCCCAGCCCGAGTAAAACTTCTACTAGAATTACTTCAAAATTAAGTATCTCCTCGAGAACGAGACCAGAACCCTCAACATTTCAATTGTATCAAGCATACGATCGTAGCGATCTATTAATTGTTGCCCCACATCCGATCCCGATCCTCTTACATCTTTTGTGTATGTATCATTTAATTTAACATACAATGAACGCGATTGTGTATTACCAGTTTTCGGATCCGATAATTTGACTTCCATTTCGGTATAAACAGAGTACATCTTTCGTTCCGTTTCTTTGACCATACCTTCAATATCCACCAGCTCCCCGATATCCTTGACTCGCTTGACTTCAGGAAATTCTTTTCGTAAAACTGCTCCCTTGAATGCTGTATGTAATCGACGGGCCATAATAATCTTTATGATATATACTATCCTAAATTTTTTAAAATGAAAAAATAATTATTCTATGATAGGTCATCAAAATCCACTATAATATTTTGGCAGCATTTATTTGTTTATATATCTCGCCTAATCTTTCTAAGTCGACTAGTTCTTCCACATCTTGAATTTCTGGTTTATTAGGCGCAGCACAAAATATTAATCTCTCAACAGTGAAAGAAAGAGCACGCTTACTTAAGCGCGGTTTAAATGCTAAGAATTCTATCTTACTACCTTTTCGATATTACGAGGTACAATAGCAGGATTTTCTCGGACTGGTAGTAACGGGCTCACTGTTTTAAAACCGCAGTCAATTTCTTGAACCATATCAATACATGTAGCGAAATCGTGAGCCCCTCTCCCTCTCCCTCTTTTAAACTGAAATTTAAAATACGCCACTGGCTGAGGCCCCTCGCTCCTCGCTTCTGATACACTTTAGATGGATTGTAAAATCCGCAGGAATTCGTTCCGATAGGATTCTTGGAGTGAGCGGCCAGGCTTGCAGCATAACTTTTAGCAGTGCTTGCATCGAAACTTTCACCTAGGGTACGGAATATTATTAAATCAGTAAACTTTTGAAGACTCGGTTGCCAACGGACACACACCCATCGCATGTAGCAGGATCACCTCCCGATCCATATTTAGGTCCGATGTTGAAAACCACTTCTAGCTCACTGTCTACATATATAATAGGATCTACCAATGATTCACCAAATATGAGTTTCCCTTCGTCACTGATTTGAATATTCTCTTCTCCGGTTTCAAGTATTTTTATTGCAGTTGAAATAGAAAGGATTGTCATTGTCTTATCGTATATATCTTAATAAAAATAATTTAAAAATTTTTTCTATGATATAGTATCCTAAAATGTCATACATATTCATAAATGGACCAACTGGAAGTGGTAAGAGTTACGATGCAGTAAATTTGGATCCGTATCACGTACCAGAATTTGACACTAGTTTTTCCAGCAACATTGCCGACTTTTATAATGGGCGCTCCCCGTTTCGATTGCCGATTTTCAGAATCAGTTTATAGAACATACTCTTAGTTTACAATGTCAGGCTGGGAGGAGGAGGGAGGGGAGGGGGCCCTCCATTCAGAACAATACATTATTTGTGACTCTTCCATAATTCAACATCTGACTTTTTCTCGAATCCGGGGCGTTTCCACGGAGTGGGAAGAAAAAAAGATTGTTTCTAGAGCATTTGACCATTTACCCAGTTTCATTATCATATTCAAAGATATGCCTTGGGATTATTGCAGGCGGAATGTGTTGACTCGAGCCAGGTCGTACGAAATAGCCGCCTTAGAAGAACTAGAAGAGATTCACAACAAGTTCAAACAGACTTTCTTAGAAATTTGCCACGACTATAGGCTTCCATGTTTGGTAATTCGGAACGCTCTTACCCCCCTCGTTCTCAAGAATATACTTAATCCAACAATTGATACTGAGACAGTCGGACCAGTAGAATATCCACGAGCTTTTGACTTTGGAATTGCATGGAGCGGCGGCAGCCAGGGATTTTTAATAGACGGTTTTCCGAAGGTGAACTTGAAAAAGCGTACTTCCCACCTGGTCAAGAACAACTAGAACAACCTCGAGTCTCACTCAAGAACCTACACAAACTTCTTAACGCTTGTGAATCTGTGTGTGCTTATAATGCTTCGTTTGACCTACGAGCACTTGACATTATGAAACCCTACGGTTCTGTAACACCGGACTTTGAAGTTACTTGTCTATGGCTCATGTCAGTTGTGTACATTATACTTCAACCAGAACTTATCGATAAAGCTGAACAAGGGGGACTCGAAAGAACGGACTATGGCAACATGAGAAGTCGTTTTGAAGATCTTGCAAACTTAATATGTGCCTCCGGAGGAACTGAGGGGGTACCACCTCATCCACATACGGCCGAAAAAGATGCAGTAAGTGAACATTACTTACGACAGTACATGATAAATACTTGGCCAGGTGGGGGGTGGAAGTGGGGTGGTAAACTGACACTTTCGGCTTTCAAGAAATTAAGACTTTTTCCATGGTACTTATTGAATAACTTTCGTAAATACTTACGTTAGTACTTACGTAGTACTTGACAAGTACCATGGACAGGAACTTACGTAGTACTTGACAAGTACCAGCACAGGAACTTACGAAGTTCTAATAACATTTTCCTCCGGCTCCCAACTATTGAAACTTTCTGGATAACCTTTCCATTTTATCAGATAATATTCTTTCCTCTAATTTTTTTCGTCTTCAAAATTCGTTCTACTCTGTACAGCTCGTTGCGTTCTGAAGGTGCGCTCTGAAGTTCATCAGAATAGAAAGTGCCGAGTATTTCCTCTCCATTCAGATCTTTTATTTTGTAAACTGGTGGTGTTCCCAAGCCAGCTGTGTACACAACTTTTGAAACTACGAAAATCTCCTCTGTCCAATTTGGCAAATATCCTTCTTAAAAGTGGTCTTGTATTTTGTAATTCGGACACGTTCTCCCGGCTTGAATTCAGGGTTGGCTCCCCCGGCTGCTAACTCAGGACCGAATAGTGTATAAAATGCCTGCCAATCGTTCTCCTCTGTTACGTCCCTGGGTTTCATTTTGATACTTCCGTGAACGGTGTTATTGTAATTCTCGAGAAGGTGGGGTAGAATAGAAAGCCATTCACGTGTCTGTCTGTATGTAAAGTATTTCCACATCATCGTCTTAAGCGTCCGATTAAAACGTTCAACGACGCTAGCTTTTTTGTCACTGTAGGTGTGAAACCAGTGAATTCCCACCTCCTCCAACACCCCTGCATTTTTCGATTAGTAAATTCCCGCCCCTCATCTGTCTGAAGTTTGTCGGGCCTTCTCCCAGATTTCTTAATCACGTCTTGTAGTGCCTTCAGAGTATCATCGGCCGTTTTTGACTGTATTGGCCTAGCCCAGGCATATTTACTGAGTACATCGATTACTGTTAGCATGTATCGAATGTTATGATTCTCTTTTGCGAATGCTGCAGGGAATTCCACAAGGTCTGCTTGCCACTGTGAGTCTATCGATGTTACAAAAACGTGTCGGCCGCCCGAACCACCCCCACGAGAACGAGGTACCGGTTTATGTAGATTATAAGTTAGCTGAGTTTTTAACCAGTCCTTCACCTCTTTCTTAGTGACGTGGAGTCCGCTGGCCCGTGCTGCGTCATACAATTTTGTACACCTCCAAAACCAGTTTCGGGTTGTAATATAATTCTCTAAGAGTACCTTCAGCTTCCATAATTGTTATATTATACGAAAAATTTTATGTCGTACGGAGGGCATCTATATAGTACCAAAATCGGCGGCCACCGGACCCTCTATAAATCTCATACTATACGGATGCCGTAAACGAAATACTAGTTTACTGAATGGTCTACTTTTCAATTGCTTGATTAGGCCCACGGCTTCCTTTCTGACACCTCCATTCCATATTCTTTTATAATAGTTTTGTTGTCTATCTTGTTCGGTGTGTAAAATAGTACTAACATCTGTATGTTTTCCCTAAATGGTTTACTAATACTAGTATATTGTTGAGTCAGAACCCAGACAGATAATCCGTCGTGCTTGCGCTGAAACCAAGTTGGACTAAAACGTTACTGCGCTTCTTCATATCTTTGGACGAGGCGCAGTCGTCGAGGATTATTAAAGTGTTCGTGCCGGCCCATTCCTTATGTACGTAGGTTAATGTATCATCCACTGCATCGAGTCCGACTGGAAAATATAAACACATTATCATCGGTGAAAATGAATCTTCTATTATACGCTTTATTATTCATGAATGTTGGGCAAATGAATATCACATATTCGAATTTCCTTAAGTACGGACCGGTGAGGAGGTCCAACATAAATTCTGTTTTGCCAGAATATGTCGGTCCAGTTATAATCATGTTGAATGGTGGGGTTACGTATATTGACATTTCCTCTGGATCTATATAGTTAGTGACTTTATTCCAGTACCTACAATAGTAATGAATATTGCTAAAGATAACAAACCAATTTTACCATATTCGTGAATAGGGTCTGCAGATGCTGCCCGTTCCGGGGAGGGGAGGGGAGGGGACCGAATCCGAGTCGTGTCATTGTGAGGTGGTGGTCCTCCGGGCTCGTCTTGCCACTTCACAGGATCCTCCCTCCCTTCCATCTCGTGTACAGCACTTTCTCGAACTTCCGTGTTTATATCACCATTCACCCCGAAGGACATAGATTCTGTAGCGTATTGCAATTCATTATTATAACCCGAGATTGCCGGGCCCGAAAGGATGACCATCTCAGACGGTAAGAGAAGTAAATTTGGCGAAACTGCCATATCAAGTTTGACACCAGTATTCATTATTGTGTCTTGATATCGCCTATAACTAATTACTTTGTCGGTATTACGAATTTCATCTTCGAGGAGAACACCGAATTCTTTCTTACTTGCTGTGCACTGCCAGTATCGCCCACTATGGTACTGCGAATATTTGCTTGTGCGCCGAGTATGCAATATACGTAGGCTTCAAGGCTTTCATTGAGGCGGGCTAGGCCAGCCTTTGTTAGTCCCGAGTCTCCCTTCAGAGGAATGAAACTATTGTATTGTCCCTCCGATCCATCATTTCGGAAGAAATAGTAGTGCGGTCGTTCTTTGTCGGACAGTACATGTTTTTTCTTTCCAAAAATGGTATGTGTATAGAAAACGCCTCCGTCGGCGGAGAGGAAAAAGTCATGACCGTTGTATATCGCTTTTGGCTGTCGAACGGGCCCACGATTAGTGTAATATTCATATCCATAACCAAGACCTTTATTTTGACCTTTTCGATAACGAAAGTCGGACTTCGTTGGACTTATATTTCCAAATTCAGTACATAGAAGTTCATATTGGACGAGATTGTATGGATTGTCGCCGGCTTTGAAGGTGGGGTATCGTCTGGAAGTGCAACGCCCATTTCATGAAGGATCCTACGTATTGTAAAATATACATGGAAACGGCAGAATGATCGTATTTGCGGAGGAAATTTCTTATCGAAGAGATGGGCGAATGATATACCACAACCAGTAGTGCTGCACCATACAGCGAAATTCAGTTGCTGGTCCCAGTATTTCATCTTTGGGCTGCCCAGCCAGACATTACTTTCTTTAGCTGATCGATGAGTGATTACGTTATCTTTGAACACATCCCTTGGATGAAAAGTAAATTTATCTGTCGGCGTTACATATATTTCTAAGTCCATGAGAATAGGTTTTATTCCCCCGTCCGGTTTGGAAGGAATATCAGCATGCTGTACTGTCGGTACGCTCGTCTTATTCAATTGAAAAGCAACTGGGAATAAGTCTGTACTCATTATTCGTGTTTCTATATACATATAGATTTAAATGGAGGAGAATTTTCCCGGAATCCCTGTCGGAACGATTTCTTTAGGGGTACTAACATTCCAGACTATGTTAATACTTTATTTCGGATTCAGGTTTAAACGAATTTTTTATTTTTACTAAGAATAGATAACATACTGCAAACAATGGAGAATTTAATAAAGTCATCGGCAGCGGCAAATATGGCAGCGCATTCCGAAGGGGCTTCGGCGCCTTCGGACAATAATCAATCCATAATAGAGACAAAACGTGAAAAAATACTCTGTGTCATCGCAAGTGGTCAAAGTAAGTTATTTTTTGGTAAGGAGTTTACAGTTAGAGAAGTGGAAACGTGGAAAGATGAATTCATAACACGAGCCTTTAAAGTCTATGAAGCGAAATACAGTTCTCTTATAAGTGATACCATCACTCAAAGTTTCATAGATCTAGGAGCCCGTGCAATCAGTCAGGTAGTTCCAATCGATGACCGAGATAACTATGCCACTGATCTTAAAAAGGATTTTATTCTAAACAGTGAAATAAAACGATTATCAGGACGGATAGCGTACACGTGGGGGCCCCTGATTGCTCTAATTTCCACCGGTTTAATTACGGGTAAACATTTAAATTTTAAAAAAATCGGGTTTAATATAGTACCTGAAATAAATGGATTCAACTTCGCCGACTCAGCAAACGACTCCGTCAGAAGCCCCGCCGACGGAGCCCACACCGCAAACGACTCCGTCAGGGACGACCTTCCCTACGCCACAGCGCAACATAGAGAAAGTGACGTTACCGCCGAAGCATCCAGGGAGAGTTGCTGCGGGCAAGAAATTAGCGGAATGGAACAGGAAAAACAAGGAGAAGAAACTAAAAGCAATGGAGGGGGAGGAGGGGGGGAGGGGAATGATGCGGTAGCAGACCTACCGCCTACAATGAAAGAACAGTGTGATAATAATTCACGCTGGTATAATAAATGTTATCTTGTTTTAGGAATTGTGGGAGTTTCATTGACTGCATTAGGGCTATATTGGGGGCGTGCTCGACATACCCCCTGTCCCGTTCGGAAAGATCCTCCCCAGAAAGCGAAAAAAACAGAGCACGTAGCAGCTCCCTCCGGAACAGTTCCGACAGGGGAGGGGGAGGGGGAGGGGGTGTTCCAGCTCCTCTACATGTATGAGATGGATTAACTCCCCATATTTTTTATTTTTATTTTTTATTTTATATACTAGTCAGCAATCATGGATATTAAAACAGTTGTAAACACAATGTACGATGGTATTGTAATCGCAGGACTTGCGATGGGATATCTTATGATCTCCAGCAAATTTCTGAAAATAGAGGTTGGCGATCCAAGTCGTCCAAATTTGACTCGATTGGCAAAATTAGGCGGTGCGACTGCTGCCGCGGTAGCAACCAAAGATCTCCTTGAACAGAAAAATATTATTCCTGCAGAACCTTATACTGCGTAATGGGCACCTTCGGAATAATAATAATAATATTCATCGAACATTTATACTTAGTAATATATACATACAACGTACAACGATGATCATTTGGATTGAAAGCAAAACAGGTGAACCAGTCACTGTTAATTTTTACCCTTGTATTGACACGACACAGTTTACGAAGATAAGACTGCTAGAGTGCGGACTATATAATTCATGGCATAACATAACATCGACGAATAATGTAATAAAATATCAAGAAGGTGACCAACCGAAGAAGACTAAATCAATACGTCCAGGTAACTACAATATCGATACGTTAAACAAAGCAATCGGGTTGAAGCAAAAAATTAATTTTGAAAAACATCTGCCGACAAACCATGTTTATCTAACTTTGGCTAAAGATATTAAAGTCTATTTCAATGCTACAGGTAGCTTTGCCAAACGTAGTTGGTTTTTCAGATAAACCTGAGGACAACCAGTTATAAAAAGTACTATTAGTCCGAAAAAAGTGGATTTCTTAACAGTCACTAAATATATAGTCATTCAGATGTAGTCGATGTTACTGGAAATTATGTTTCATTTGGTTCGGGTGCCTCCGGAGGATACATACAGGGAAAGTATCGAACTGTTTACAAATACTTCCCATCCGGGATACGAGAGAAATAAGTGAAAAGGTTACTTACGATTTTAAAAACGGAGCAATTTCTATGCCATTGAGAAAAGGGGGAGATTACATGAATTCAATGCGTATCTGGATAACAGATCAGGATGGGAACATGATCGATTTCAATAACTGGCCAATTAGCTTTTGTATTGAATTGCTGTAGTCGTTCCGAAGCGTTCCGAAGGGCCCCCTACCGGTGTAACATAAACCATCCCACGGCCAATCCTCAGCAATATAGATCATCTCATATTTCTTTTGCTCAGGACTGGGTTGATAATAATCTGAGAATTGAACTGGCCCTTCGGAACGACCTGATGCATAGTTGGCTTGCGCCGCTGCTCTTCAAGGATTTCTGCATCTGTATCTCTTAACTCAGCCGCAGCATGTGCATCCTTTGCTTGATTTTCTCTTTCCCAGTCAGCCTGTAGTAATCTTTTTTCTGACCAGACGTTGCGATCATGTTCAAATTTTCTAATGCTTTATCATGTCGACCTTTTCTTCAATAAGAGCGTCACCATTCCCAGAAAGCTTTTGCCGATAATATTTCCTCCTGTGAATGCCGTTGCATTTAATACAGCACCGAGAACTGTCATTCTATAGCTGAAGCCATGACTGTGTATTGTATATTACAAGGTATTATTTTAATTTTCACTGTATATAGGTCCCTACGGAGTATGTCTGATCCAAGTGGCTTCGGTCTAGGTACAATTCGTATGCAAAATCTTGAGCTTGAAGATCTGAGTGATGTTAAAGTTAACAATAATACTAAGATGGCTGCTAATCATAATAAGGATTACGTCCTTCGTTATAAAGACCGCGAAAAATATTTCGTTTTAGCCAATGCCGCGGCGCCACCCCACGAACATGCTGTAGAATTTTCCGAACTTAAAGACATTGATGAAACTGTAATTGACGCCACAAAGGCTTCTAATGATTCTACTCCTTTTGCTCTGACATGGGATTCGGCTAGTCAGAAATTCATGCCTTATAATGTGCCGCGTAACATCTTAGATATATTGGATAGTGAAATTGCAGGAGGTGTTGCTGAACCACCAGGAACTCCGAATGTGATTTATTTTGATAGCAATGTAAACAAATATAAATTGTTAGATTTTCGTAGTTGGCTTACTCCTACGAATCCATACATTGCACTTCTTGGTATACCGATTCACCTTAAAATTAGTCCTCTTAATACAATAATGAAGGCAGATAATACACTAAGAAGGTGGATAAACGAGGGGGAGAATTATTGCTCGTATACAGCTAGCGGAGTTCCAGTTAGATTATTTTGGGACACAACTTTAAAGAAACTGGGTCTGAAAAGTGACGGTGACGAGGCAGCTGAATTAACTTTACAGACAGTAAATCAACAGATGACTGATAATATGAAAATACTTCAACATGGTACAGTTCTCATTAGATGTGTAAAGTTAGCTACTGGAGATGAATTTGACGATTTGGTTGGATATTATGCTATGAAAACAGATAACAGAACACTTGTGATATTATTATAAGTATTGATAAAGATCGGGGAGGGGAAATGAGTATTGAATGTTTTGTTGGTGGGAATAGAATAGAGAACGACTTAGGAACTACATTGTACGTAAAGATAAAAGAGTGAACACTTTAGATATCAGTACCATTCATCTGAAACGACTCATTTTGTTTGAAGTAATGGTCTTTCGTCATATTTTAAGTTCAGAGGAAATTACTAAAATTTTATCTATCGGGTGAACAAGTTAACTAGAGTCGTTCAGAAAAAATTCCACAGAAACCTATCGGAACGATTTTCTGAAAACTGTAGAATGACAGACATTGAACATGACATCACAAGTTACTAAGTAACATTCGAAGCCCGGTATTGCGAAAGCGGTATTGCGAAATTCCCTACTGGAAAGTTCCTGCCTGAAAACGTACCGATAGGGGTATTGCACAACAGTTTTCTGATAGGGGTATTGCGCAACATCCCTATGGTTCCGCTCGTTCCGACGACTCCAACATAGTGAAAATGGACCAGCCAGCAGATAAAATTCACATCCAGAAACGAGACCCGCACCTTCGGAACTGTTCCGGTACGGGTTGAAGAGCAGACCGGCTCCGGTACGGCTCAGTCAGAATCTATCTAACAAATGAGAGAGAGAATAGAATGTCGTTCTGTTTTGCTCAGTGGGGGTGAGTCATAGCTACTGTATTGCGCAAGTTCCATTTGGAATGTGAATGACTCAGCAGGGAATTTCCCCGCTTAGTTCAGGACAATGCACTGTTGCGCGTGCGTGAGTTCGTATATAGGTCAGGGTCATACTTTAGTTACATGGATGGTTAATTTTTCCTTCGCTTCATGTAGATAAATGAATAAAATGGGGTGTAAAATTCTTATTAATCCCAGTTGCCCACGTTTACTTTACTACTGTAATGTAACTCAAAAATTCCTACACCATATTCGATGCTACTTGTAACAAATATTGTTCTGATAGGTATCTAACTGAAGTAAGAAACATTGAGCAGTGTCAAAATAATGAATAGCTCATTTGCATATTGAATGAAGTTTTGTAATTAGTCCCTTCCACCAAATTTGATGAAATCTGCTGAAGATAGTGATCCGACAGATATATGACTACATTGTTAAGCATTTAGTAATGTAAAGTTAATTAAGGATTCATTTGCAAATTTTATGAACTTTGTAATTAGTGATTTATCTCTGAAATTACAGCATTAAATTAATTAAACTTGCTCTGAAATTATGGCACCAAATTTGGTGAAGCCTGCTACAGATATTAATCTGATAAATATCTAATTGTCACATGAAGCACTGAGCAGTGTCAAGTTAATTAAGGGTCCATTTGCATCTATAATGAACTTTGTAATTAGTGATTTAACTCCGAAAGTAGTGTGCGAAAGTTGATAAAACCTGCTACAAACATTGATCTGAGAGATATCTTGTTGTTCTGCACTGTAAAACAATAAGCAGAGTCAAGTTCATTAATGGATCTAAGCATATATTATAAACTTTGTAATTAGTAATATACCTCCGAAATTAAAGCACCAAATCTGATGAGACCTGCTACAGATATTGACTGTTCTGTCAACTTAATTCATGGTTCCTTTGCATATATTATAATGGTAATATACCTACGAAATTATAACACAAAATTTGATGAAAGTTGCGGCAGATGTTGATCTGGTAGATGTCTGATTGTACTGTGAAGCATTGAGCATTATCATATTAGGAAATGTCTCATTTGCATACGTCATGCATTTTGTCATTAGTAATTTGACTCCAAAACTATTTTACCAAACTCGATGCAAGCTGCTTCAGACATTGATCTGACAGATATCTTACTCTTCTATGAAGCATTTGGCAGTGTCAATGAACGGCTTATTTGCATACTTAATGACCTTTTGTAATTAGTCGTATAAGTCAAATTTACTGTCCCAGATCTGGTTACACTTGATACATATATGAAGGTGACAGATATCTGGCCTGTACTGAGAAATATTAGCAAGTGTTGTCAATGAATTGCTAACTTACAGCGACTTTATTGAAAGTTGCTGAAGGTGTTTTCACGTTATTACATTGGTACTGAATGTTTCTTTCCTACTCAAAATCCAAATGACAGCAGTCAAAGAAATTTAGCATCTTTATTTCAGCTAATTACATACTTGTATATTTAATGACATTTGGAATTAATTTATGGTGAATATTGTTCATGATGTTGATAATAACACGTCCATGTGACAAACATGTAGCAAAAGTTATTTACGTTCGACTGCCATATATACTGAAACACGAGAGCATTTTCAGTTCATATATGGTTTAAGGTTGTAATATAAGGAAAATGAACCAAAAGTGCGATTAGGAAGTCAAATGAAAGGTTAACGCACAAAAGTCGAGTGAAATAGCGTGACAGTTTTTTTATTCTAAGTTTGTGGTAAACCTGAAGCATTCAGGTATAACAGATGACTATTTCCAATGATTGTTTACAGGGATGAAAAAAACTAACGGTGCTTTTACATATCATTTTGAATAGTTTTAAAATGTACAAGGCAACACAATTAATATTCATTTGATTAGAATCATAAATAATGAAATATATCCATTATAAAGATTACTATTGCATTAAACTGAAAATTCATGGGAGACCTTGAAACTACAAAAATGGTCGAAATCAAAACGCAGTAATGTAGCTGTGGTTAAGTTATTTTGTAGAATGGTTTGACTTGCTGAACTCTTTTCTGAGTGATTAGCTAGCGGGGTTTAGGGTTCAAATCGGGCAGAAAATAACTCAAGCATGTCTTATACAGGATATCCTATTGTCAACAGATGTATGTGAAAATTCAGAAGCACGTCTACGTCAAAATAGACCTCTACATGTAAATATTTGTATTCTGCAATTTTCAAAGACTTCAACATGTATGGTTGCCTTAATAACAGTGTATTTGAGAAATATGAAAGTCGCGAACGGTCGTTTACGGAGAATGGTAGCGTAACATAGAAACAAAAAATAAATCTTAATACCTGTTAAGATTTTTATAATGGCAGATACATACTTGGGGATATTAGAATTAGGAAGTGAACGTTTTTACTAACGATATGAAAACTATATGAAATTACGGTGATAAGGATACATTTCTTTAATCCATAATATTAAAACCCGTCGAAGCAAAAACCTTCTTTAGTAGCAATGCACAGGACGAAGGTGCCTTTATGAAAAATCGTATCAGCTCAACTGTGGCATTATATCTCTGACATATGGCTGTCATAATGGCTATATATTAATTCAAATTTTGATCAAGTAGCCTCATGTTTATTCATTGCCCATACTGCATGAATCAACAGGCATGGTTAGAATTCTTAGACATGTTACACAAAGTTTCTGTGGAAAAAATAAGTATCAAATGAGGTCTGTATATTCAGTGTATACATTACATACATTTATACTCATGTCTTCGTAACGATTGAATTCATTCCATCATTCAATTCAACGTAAGAGTTCCAGTTTCACCGATGTCATAAGACTGACCAGGAATCCAACTGAAATCAAACAGCGGCAGCAGCTTTGCGAAGATTACTTTTATTTCGATCTGAAAGATGAATGTTGAATGGTTAAATCAATTTAATACACTGTTGCATCAACTTATTTTGAAGACAATACACACAAATATATGACATGTACATGTTACCTGTGCGAAATTTTGACCTATGCAATTCCGTGGTCCCATTGAAAATGGAATGCTCGTGTTTGGTATGCTGTTGAGAATAGAGAAATCAGATTTAAAATCTTTGCCTTGAAAAACCAAGAAATTTCTAACGGAACATCCTTATTCTTCAATAAACACTGGTGAGGAATATGTTTTGATATGACACATGTAGATATGGATCTCATTTGAAGAAAGTCTCTGATATGATCTGAATTTTAACTTGATTGATACATGTAGTTAATTCATCATCATTAATCACTCACATTGAATCAGCGTCATTGAAGCGGTCAGGGTTGAAGATATTAGCGTCTTCAAAGTACTCTTCGTGTCGTCCCATGCTGAACAGATCGATCTGTAAATGTGTGATTGAATTGATCAGAGAAAGAGTTGGTTTTGTTCAACCTTTAGTGAGATCGACTTTGTTGGCCCCCTTTTAAATGTCTTGACATTGTTGACATTCAGATCATAATGAACTACACCATGAAATCTGATTTTAAACGATTTTAATATGGGGTAAAAAGTGCTCAGTTGTCTTCAAACGGCACCTTGTCTGTCTGAACAAGATGCAGAAATTTTATTGGCAGGTGCCCAATATTGAAAAGGTACCTTCCTGGGATTCCTCAAGTTGTTGACGGCTCATTCTCTCGAATGCGAATAAGCTTTTGAAGTATACTTAATTAAAACGAGTAAGTTGAACAAACAGGAGAACATAATACAGTTGGCTGAGTGATAAAAAATTGCAAATCCTGCTCTGAACCTAAATATTCCATAATCCGTCTAATAACTGGGAAATCCTTTCACTTTGTGGAATGACACATATGCAAACATGTTTTTCATACATAGGACCAACATGCCGTATTAAGTCGGAATGCAAAGACCCACAGGTTCAACACTTTGTATGGTATTTTGTGATTTAGTCAATATACTTTAAGTATTCTGTATACATAACTTTTTATTAAAGAAATTAGATGTACATCATCGTGCGAAAAAATTGTGTTTCTTAAGAATTTTTAACAGTTATCAAAAGAACACAGCACTGGCGCTGCTGAACGGGTTTGGATGAAATTTGATCTTCATGATCTTGTAAAAATTATCATACTATAGCTTGTGCAAATTTCCGATAGTAATCAGTAGAATTCCATAGACAAAAAACACTGCTAGAACGATCATCATGGCGAAGATTTCATATAGGCTTTCTTTCACGAGCAAAGCGGTTAATTTGATCTTACCACTTTGTAAGAATTAGGGGGTACTCTGACTCCAACAACAGTTTCCTCCTTTTCGAGAAAGCGAGGAACTACAGATGCAGAAGGATACATTCGCAGAGTCTCCTTCATGACCTACAGATATACGACTATTTGTTAAAATTGATTTTAAATCTAAGATCATTGCCGTCATTTCTCTATTGTGGACAGGTGATATTTTTAGACAAATATTCTTAATCAACAGATCATATTGTCTTGGAGTACATCACTTGCCCCATCAACAACTAGACGACGATCTCCCAGGTTATTTAAGGTAGTACGTGCATTGAAAGTGAAAGACTTAAACTTTTGCTTGGACTTTCCTCAATGAAACTTTCAACCACATTCTTTCAAAATCAAGAATAAAAATCAGGGCTCACTGTGTGAAGTTTGGTTACAGAGAAACAAATTGCCTGACACATTTACCAATATTTCTTGATTCAAACTGACCGTCATCCCTGTCTTTTAAATCTAGAGGGTAAAAATGTCTATTTTAAAAATTATAAGATAATGAAAATTGTTCTTGCTCAAAGAAATTTAAAATGAACTGCACAAGGGTAGACCAGAAAAAAGATTGTGAGCGTTTGAGAGTCCCGATATCTGTCCCCGAGGCGCATTCTACCTTTCAAGGTAGAATTGACCTCTGACTGTCATTGTCTTGTTTTTGTGAAATTCAAAAATTGAAAGTCCTTGTGCTAAGATGATAACACTGAATTTTGCTCGATAAATAGCAGGCAATCGTAGAGCAGATTTCCAAAATCTTTGCTGGCTATGGTCTAATTGGTACCCAGATTTGATTGAATAAATTCACTATGATTATGACATCGCGATGATAATTTCGTTCACTTCATTTGCTAGATTCTAAATTTAAACGCCTTACCTGAGACATATACGAAAATTTCGCCAAATCTTCGAATTTAACTTCCATTCGTCCACAGAGAACATCCTCTATTTCCTTCCTTACTCTATTTTAAAATGCATAAGATTTAACAGCGATGTCTTTCAAAACGACTTTTAGAAAGATTCAAGTTTTGTGTCCTCACTTACACTGTACAGAACCGGCAAGTACATCAAACATGACCTGATTTCTTGTCATTTTTATAAAATCTGAACAGTCAGACAGTGCAGCGAATGGTTATGAATACAGAAATTTCAAAAGCCATAAAACTCAAATTGAACGTCTTGCAGCCTAGCTTCTTGTGGATTATTTAAGTCTACATACATAAAAATGTATTGTTCTTGCATAGGCTGTTCTACATCTCTTTCTATTAATTGATTGCATATAGTTTTGCACGACCTCGACTGATTGATTGGTTGACTAATTCGTTGGTTGGTCTATTAATTAATTATTTATCTAATTCGTTGACTGATCGATTATTCGATCTATTGATCTTCCTCAAGATCAAATTCCAAACAAATCTTTGAATGAACAAAAGTCACAAAAAAATTTGAAACATAGGATTTACAATGGTAGAAAATGAAAAATTCACCGATAGAGAAGTCGCAGTTAAGTGGTTTGTTTATGTATACGTTCGATTGTGTTAAAAAACCATGAGATATAAGTATTTCGATCGCGGGGCACCCAACCATGACACTAGTCAGGTCTCAGAAATGATGAACAAATACATGTTTTTTATTAATTTATTTTTGGGAAGGGGTGTTTATAAAAAGACAAATGAGTGGGATCTCTACAAATAAGTTTAGGGAAAAGCTGAGGCAAGTTTTAACATTAAAATGTGGTAAGCTTATTATGATAAAAGGTGATGTTCCTTAAAGCTTCTTGCAGAAGCTCAGCGGATAAGCAATAAATGCAGATCGTTTAAATGAGAGACGTTGTTCATTTATGTCGAAGTTTTGGGGCGATTATGTTTTTAATTTTTGTTAGGCAGAGATACTATGACGGAGCGGCTGCTGTCACCGCAAAACGGTTTTACACGTAAACTGGTTAATAAATATCTTCCAATAAACATCTAATTGGGCGCTTAACTTACCTTTCTAGAATATCAGGGTTTCTGACAAGTTCCATCAGCATGAAGGCAGCTGTATTAGTAGTTGTCCCTTGACCTTTGAGTGGACAAAAGATATTTATCTCATCACAATGCACAATCAGATGCGAATGTGAAATAAATTTTCACCCCAAATATCTTACACTACCATGCGAATCTATAAATGTTCAAAAGCAGGTGTCATCAAGAATCCTACATTTAAATATAACTTTCTTTCATCGCCTTAATTTGCCGTTTCTGATGATCAGATGGCCACTTCGAAAATTACAAGTTTTTTTAAGCTTATCGGTGTGATACCAAATTACACAAACACAATTACTCCTTCATTGACCTTACAAAATTTATTTAAAAACTTATAATACACCTCAACGTTTCACCAAAAGTACGTTAGTATTTTTGCATATTCAATATTTAATTTTTAATATTAGTACACGAGATAAATCCAATTTCCTACCTGCGAGGAAAAATGTGACGAAGTCATCTACACCATCCTCCATCTGAAAATCCGGATTTTTCAAGTAATCTACAGAATATTGGTTTGAAAAATGCACAATTGAAACTATTTGAAATAAAGCAATATTAGTAAACGATGGAAAGTTTCATATATTGATTGCAAATTCTTTTGCCAATAACCTTTCATTGTTTTCCATGTTTACGATATCCAATTAATGAAAGGAGTAACTTTTAATTGTTTATTACACTGAAAGCAAGCTGAGAATAAACGATGAATTGATCTTTATGTTTTCTCACTTGTATAATTGGTTTGTACAGTTGTTTCAGATTTTACCACACGACAAGTACTTGTAGTTAAGTCGCGGCAAACAAAAGAGAGATGGTCGATAGTGTTGTTTCAAAGTAGACTTCCACTGCAATTGGTTAGATATGGCAATAAAACCACTCAGCCTATAGGTAGGAATAGTATGTATGTGCTTTTCCGAAGGAAAAAGAAACGACACAGTTCAAAATATTTGCACATTGCTAAGATAACAAGGCCTGTTTTAAGCATTTAACACTTTGGGGAAAACAGCTTTTCTGAAGGCGAAAGAAACGAAATGGTTCGAAATATTTGAACATTGCTAAAATAATAATGTCTCTTTTAACTGTTTAATTTTGGGGCGGGGGGGGAACAGCGTCAAGAAATGCCAACGCAAAGACGCGAGTACAGCTTGAATCTGACTCAGCTGCTATATATTGCCTGTACCTAAAGATGCTCGACAATATACTCCCGACTGTGTTTTATTATCGGTCAATATACGATCCTTTGATTAGTGCCGCTACTGTGTCAAATTCAGGAACAAGTTCTAAAAATAATTGCACAGTTGTGATAACGTTTTGATCAATTTCACTGTTAGCTCTCAGCTGGCTTTCACTGTAATTATTCCAGTCACAGTCCCTCTATGGACTGTGTTCCAGTTTATTACACCTCACTCATTCAGCGTGCACTACCATTGGTTAAACACGACTCACGTGACATGTAAAAGAACGTGATGATACCCTCTGCGAAAGTGATGATGCCCTTTGCGAACTTTATGATGCCCTCTGCATTTGATATTACATGGATAACGTCATTTTACTTACTTCGCATCCTTTCTGCGCAAAACAAATTGTCGTTCGCTTGTACTTGCTACTATCGCTGCGAAACGTCATGCCGAGCTGTCACCGGCACAGTTAGATGATGTTTTGATGCAAGTAAACAGCAAACGAACGAAAATAGCAACAAGGAATGCAATTTCTGTGTTCAGCGACTATGCAAGCAACAAATTTGGATACGCCACCGTGGAGATCGGCAAACTTTCAGCGGCAACCCTGGACTCGGCACTGACAAGTTACGCTGAGGTCCGGACTCAGAAAGGCGAACTGTACTCGAAGAAGTCATTGTGTTTTTGTGTCTTTGCATGTTGGCTTGTTCGCAGCGTTCGAAATTCACGCTAACCCGCTAGCCCCAGACCAGCTGTTTTCATGCCGGGCCAGTAAGTTGTGAAAGAAGCAGACCCGAGTGTCCTGCTCTAAATAAAGAAGGGGTCAGCAATTTTTAATACTCTTACCCTATTCTGTTAAATTCTCAAGTAATCAAACCGCAAAATTTAGGGAAAAAATTGGCAGGTAAAATCTCAAAAGATCGAACGGTGAAATTACTTAGCGAAAGCCTTTACAGCTACGCATTTCTCACGACTTGCGAGATTGATGGCGCTACTCAACATCTTCCATTTGTTACGCGTTGGGGTCACGTTGGGGTAGGTCGAGATTTCGTTTAGTCAAAATGGCAGCATTGTTTTGATGAACCTCGCCTCGCGGGTGAATATCAGTAGCGAGAAAGATGTTACAGGTATTTGAATATTGAGCCACCTACAGCAGGGCCCCTGTATTCCCTTCAAGTAAAAATTCTGTATTATGCCCAGGACCAGTTGATTTCCTTTCGGGCCAGTGAATTTTATAAGTTACTGGCCCGCTTGGCCAGTAGCGATTTGCGTGAGTTTCAAAACACTGCTTGTTCGGTGTAATAAAAATAATAACACATGAGAGCTAGGGCAATATCACGATTTTTTGCCTGCCCTCGTCGTATATTTCGCATAATCTCGTGTAATTATCAACCACAAACAAAGCCTCCAAAACGTTAAACACCTTTGAAGCTCATTTTAATATGAAAAGCCAATAGTCTACCGAGACGACCATGGAACAAAAGGCATGCAGGCGTTACCACTCTGTCTATCTTACTCTGTGATTCTACTAACAAGTATAGTACGGCATAAAATTATGTTTTCACTTACATCTTCAAGTAGAGAGCGCATGCGCCTTAAAAGGGCATATAAGATGAGATTGTTTGCTTCCACAAAGTGATTTTCGACCCCAAATATGACGTAGAAATCAGTTCCAAAAGCCACCTGAAATGGAAATAGTGACACATAGTGGACGACTTTTTACCTTTACCTTTGATTGTCTCTCGGATGTAGTGAAAAGGGTACTTAATCCTGTCCCTGAAAAAAACGGGGGCATAACTCATATGATGCGATAACCCACTTCCTTCTTTAGCGGTCAAACTTACCATAGAAAATAAGGGAATAGGTTCAAACCATGGTGCTGAAAGGGTTACGCTCATTCAAGAATTATGTGAAAAAATTTGTAGGTCGAACCTTTCCGATGATGTCGAGGCCAACTCTGTAGAATTCTTCCAACATGGACACGGTAGTTTTGCCATCAACCCTCTTCTTAAGAAGAAGTACGTGGCACAATTTACAACATCCCCGCATGAATTCAAAGTGTTTGAATATGACGAATACACGTTCGCGTAAGGCTTGTCAAGTACCGGCGAAAGTATATTAAAGAGGCACTCCCATTTGGTAACATTTTTAAAACACATTTTTTTAATGCCAACGGTCGATATTTGACGTGGCGACTGCGTGCGGATCGCGAGATATGGATTTAAAAACATGTCATTTCCCGAGTTTATTTTTCACATCCCGAAGTTTTACGATCGTTTCTGATTATGACGCGAAATCCCCCGAAGGTTTGTTGTTGTGCTGATTGACGATATTCTAGGGAGTCCATAATAAGTTCGAACGACGCAATTTTACCTCCCACTGCGATGACTTTATATACAGCATTATGCCTTTACCACAGGTCAGTTTTTGAAAACTTCTTCTTAGCTTTTGTCGTTTTCATTATTCTAAATCAGTTGTATTATATTTTTAACCAATACCACATAAACATCAGTTTTTACGTGTTAAATATTAGCCGCCTCCGATGACTACATTTTGTCGTCTGCCACACAGTACGTGTGGTTCGCTGCGCGCGTGGTATGCGTCTATGCATACCACGCAGTGGCTGCTATGTATCAAACGCACGTAACTGGGCTAGTCACCTATGCGAATTCTGGTGGAATCAACAAAAATTGTTTTTCGTTTTATCACCGAGTCAGTAAGACTCAGCTTTCTCCCACGGGGCATGGCCGATCACCGAGGCAAGTGGTACTGTGGCGTACAGCAGCGTCAGTGTAGACTCGTACTCCATAGCTTAGTTGACAATGGGCCCAGTGCCGAAACGTTTGTGAAGACCTCTAAGTGGTCCCGACTTCAAAGTGGTCCCCCGTAGTTGTAATTGAACTGAAATTTTACGCAGTCCAGGGATTTTTCCATTCCTATATTTGCATAAAGTTGTTAAACTTTGTAACATTGCCAATACTAATCTGTTATTTTGGTCCTTTTGATATATGCGCTCACTTTTATTACTTTTCTAAATTCCGATGCATTTTACCAGCCCAAACTGCGCGTCCAATTTTTTCACCTGGTTAGGGTGTCTCATATTAGCATCATGGGAGATTGCGCTCCACATGGCACGGTCGAGACGACCAGCGACCGCGACCCACCGATCACTGTACGGATATGCGGATGTCCATATGGCCTAGCAGTTTACTGAGTGAGTACCAGCTCAAACAGTCATTAATTTCAATCTTGTTGCTCGACGTTATATTTCATACTCGCATACAGGCGTTCTGTTTACTGGGTAGCTCTGCATGGCAGGGCCGAGTGTTACCGGCGTATACGGCCTCCCACCACATGTGTTGGGAGGTCGTATAACGCCGCGCCGCTACGAACACACAGCCCTGCCATATGGCCATGCAGAGCTACGTTCCGACCATTGTTCCGACGTTCTGTTCCGTAGACTTTTACGGAACAGAACATCGGAACGTAGCATAAACTACACTTATACAAACTATCCAGTAAACAGAACGCCTGTGTGCGAGTGCTGATTGTCTTCGTCCAAAATCAAATTACACTGTGAACTTACACAGAAACATCGCACAATGAGTGATGGCCCTGCGTACGATGCTGTGTTTCCGGCGTTATATACATACGCAGAGCTAGAACTGCTGTACCTCTCTCGGGGGGAGGGGGAAGTACTTGTTCAGAGAAGTGGTAGGGGTGTGCGGCCGCAGGTATAAAACCCAGGGCCCATTTTAGACCTAAAATCTCGTTGTTTTAGGACCCCATTTTAGACCTTTATGACCTTTGACCCAGGTCAACAGTCATAGCGTCAACATTTTTAAAACGGAAAAAGCATGTATTTGCCCCGGCAAAGCCTACCACTGTAAGCTTATACTGCGTTTAGAGCTATTTTGTTGCTGGCCAAGCCATGATTCCGAAAAATCATGAGGAAATACCAACAAATTTTGTGAAAGAAAATGCCTTTCACTCTCACCAAATTTTGGTCCAGCTTCTGCAAATTATCAGTTATCTGCAGTAGTCTGAGTGGTGTTTTTTTTAAAATTACAATTCACAACAAACCTCGCTGTTTGTCAGTAAAGCAATACTAACTTCATATGGCCATGGTCAACCTGAATAATACTAGGAGCAGTAGAGCCACTTTGTTTGGGTATTTTCTATTGGGCAAAAATCTGCCATATGTAGAGTTCTGACAAATCAGTGACAATGTTTTAAAACAAAGTCCATATTTACTTTAAGCCAGGGGTCTCTGTAATGGTTCCCCTGCCGCAGAAAAGATATCCATGCTTATTGAGTGCAGCTCAGAACCCTGCTAGCGAGATGGGAACAGACTGTTGAAATTTGTTCTTGTGTGGCACTCAAACTTCAACCCATTTTAGACCATGTTTTACAGTGGAATTGACCCCCCCCCCTATTTTGGACCAAGTTGCTGAAATACCCACCCCATGGGCGGCGCATGTTCATATTGGCAAGTAATAGAAGTGACCCCCCTCCTGACTGCTCTTTGCCAACTTAGATTTTTTTTACCTGTCCGTGGTATTTTGGGGAAAGGGTTTTAAACACAGTTTGTCAGGAATTTATGATGATACTTGAAAGAATAGAAATATACTCCAACACCCGACCCTGGCCCACTAAGCCCCAAGGCTGTATCATGCACGCACAGGAAAGCAAATTTAGCACTTGGAGGCAGCCATATTGTCTAGTTTCCATGTGTTGAGTTTGTACTCTACATGCCTTGACATTGTTTTCATTGTAACTTAGGTCATTTCACATCATTGGTACAACGTACATTTCAGTGACTTTGAATGACAAAGTTCTTTTACGTCAAGGACTGTGTCATCAGTCTTAACTGATGTCTAGCTGTTAATTCAAGCTGACAATCTAAACTGAATACAAGACATGGAATTTGTGTCCATACACTTTTGTAATATATTGTGGTTTCAGTCGGATTTGAACTCACAACGTATAGCACCAGTCACCTAGCGCAGAAGCCATAGATAAAACCGCTGAGCCAAATCCCCAATCTCAGCCTCATGTGTGTTCAGCACACAATTTGAGTCTACGGTTACACCTATAGTGTACTCATTTATGTATTTTGTTATGTCTCCATTTCAATACTTACCGTAGTCATAATTTTACATATGTGCTTATAATGAACAGACCTGCTTTGAGTCGGTTTTTAGCTCATATTTGGTGTGTATATAAATACCAAAAGAGATTATATTTGTGTTTCTTTCTTAATTTGCATACATTTTATCTTCTGATAATGATGACTGGATTGATTTGCTTACTGGTAATAAATTTTTCAATTTTAATCTCTCCAGATAACAGAGTTCTTGGAATGATGTGGAAAGATCAGAGTTATCACTGCTTGCTGATTTGGACCATGCCTACACGTTTTAACAGGCTGAATAATAAACTGGTGACGTACTCAAAAATTGGCGACCAACAGAAAATTAAAAAAAAACAGTATTTCCCCGCACATACACACCATGATCATACCAGAAACAAGCATGATGCCATTTACTTAATGCACAACACACGAATGCCAACTATTTGTTGTAATCTTTATTTTCCTGTCATATGATTATTAGTCCCCAAGGACACCGTCCTGGAGACTTGTAGGTTTGGTCATGTCCGTGCGTCCGTCGTCCGTGCGTGTGTCCGTCCGTCCATTCACACAGATATCTCAGAGACGCCTGGAGCGATTTTGTTCAAACTGATACAAGGATAATACCCTACCTCATACAGATGCACGTCAATTTGTTTCACAATGTGATCAAATTTGGCCGTGTTAGAGGACTTTTTAGTTTACACCTCCATAGACTCCCATGTATAAGGCAGCTCTCCATAGACTCCCATGTATAAGGCCAAGAAAAATAAAAATTTAGTTTCTCATCGTATTCATATTGCAAAAAGGATGCAGTGACACAGTTTTTAGTCCCCACAGATAAAGTCCAGGGGGCTTATAGATTGGGTCATGTCAGTCCGTGAGTCCATCCGTTCACCCATCCGTTCACGCAGATATCTAGACACTTTGACAAAATGTCACGTGACCTTGGTGACCTTTGACGTCAAATATACATATTTGTCCATAACTCAGTAACCACAAGTGCTAAACCTTTCATATATGGTATGATAGGACACCTTATGACGCCACATATTGTACCTCATTAATGATGTGCATTTCTAATTTTGAGCGAGCCAATAGAGCTAGAGGTCTGATTTTTGGTATATAGGGATAACTTAGCAATACAATTTTTTTGACAAAATGTCACGTGACCTCGTTGACCTTTGACCTTGATTATACATATATATGCACAACTCAGTAACCACAAGTTCTTTACGCTTCAATTTTGATAGGATAATAGACCTTAAGATGTCACATCTTGTACCTCATTTATTGTGCGCATATGTATTTCTTGGCTGGCCAATACAGCTAGAGGTCTGATCTTTTTTTCCGATTTAGAACCATAACTTAGACATGCCTCTTGTTTCAAATTGGGAACAATGACATAGACCTATGTGCCCATAGATCTGAACATATACACTCCAGTGATACTTCTTAATGACCACATTTCCCTGCCCATCAAGACTAATACTCCTATTACAAGTGGGGACTATGTCATTGTCAATGACTTTTTTTTTGAAATTCTCGGAAAATCTAAAATCATGTTAAAAGTTTGAATTTAAATGCTACTTCTTAGGCTATCGACAGTGTTGTACACTTTTTTGGTCTTTAATGTGTCTTACTTGAATAAACCCTTGAAGAAAACCCTTGGAAAACTGAGGATAATTTGAGATTGGTTTACAACACATTTGCTGCTGTATGGGGCTTTAAGGTTTGGCTGAAACAAAATAGAATTTTTTACACCAAAACCCCTTGTCTGACAGCACTGATATTTGTTATACAGATTCATAGGGATGATCAAATTGTGAAATATTCAAATTTTGATAAATCCACAATTTTCTATTTTCAGGACAATTTTTAGCTCACATTTGGTGTATACATGTACGTATATTATACCAAAAAGAGTTTTTATGGTAGGTCAGCGGTGTCTACATTTATGTATGTTAGTATGTGTGCATGCTACCTTCGTGCACATCGAAAACTCAAAAACCGCAGCACTACCATTGTAGTATTTGGTGTACTGGTGCACCTGGGGGTGGAGATGTGAATTTGTTCAAATGAAAGTGTCAGTCTTCAAAATATGATGATGAGGTAAAAAAAAGAAATGTGGTAGAAAACAGAGAAAATCCAGCAAACGCTTAAACTCTGTAACGGCAGTCTAGATTTTGTTGAAACTCTGTATGCGGGATGTTTATGGTGATTTTCGTTAGTATTGTGGGAAATTTTCATTTTTAGCTACTATACGATAGTCTTTTGAAGCTATTGGGATGGGTATCTGTCCGGCATCCGTTGTCAGTATGTATGTATGTCCGTTTGTGAGGCGTCCAGTCACTCAAATATCTTGATAACCGCAGTACTTACTGATTCGCTATTTGTTGCGTAGATGAAAAATACGATTTGAGAATATATTTTTTTTAATTTGAGCTTGAGCTCACATTTGGTATACCAATGTGAGGTTATCATATAAGCTGAATCAGTTCATTTGCATCCGATTTGCATGTCTGTATGTCTGTATATTTGTGGGTATGTGCAGATGTATGTCCGTCACACACAAAGGCTCCCATACCGCCAAAGCTACCATCTCAGTATTTGGTGTACAGGTAGATGCAGGGGTTGAGATGTGAATTTGCTCAAATGAACACATCAGTGTCAAAAATGTGCAAATGAGGTAAGAAAAAGTGAAATGCAGCAAATGTGCAGGAGGCATGCCAGTGAGAAACAGGCAAACTCCACTGATCTTGACTCATTTCTGTCATTGTTTATGAACCGTTACATATTAACAGACCAGCTGCAACCATAGACAGTAGATGGGGGAAGACAGTTTATACTAAACTAAGAGGGGCTTGTTTCTGCTATGCATGTTGCTAAAGTTGACCTCCAGTACCAATTTTGTTTTTCTGTTTAAATATTCTTGTTGTTTTTCTGGTTGTACTGTGCAGAAATCATTGCCATAACATCAACGTAGAATTTTCCTCCACTGAACAGATAGGAACAACATTTATTGTTGATCATTGGTAACCCATACTGGTATATACCAATTCTGATCAAATTTGAGCGACACCGTATAATTGCGGTATTTTTTCTGAAACCACTCATCTGATTATTTTGAAAGTTTGTATACATGTTCCTCAGGATGACCTCAGTCAAGTTTATACAAATTGAATTGAAATTTTTATATTTGTAATTTTAGGGCAATTTTCCGAATTTTTGGTCAAAAATATTTTTATTCAAAAACAACAAATCTGATAGCTTTGATATTTGGTATACAGGTTCCTCAGGTTGATGAAAATCAGTTTTATGATATTGTGAAGATATCTCGAATTTGTATTTTTGCTGAATTTTTTGGTTTTTTTCTCATTTTAAGTAAAATTTCTTCTTTTCAGAAACCGCTAGCCCAATTGCTCTCAAATTTGGATTGGATGTTTACAAGGGTGTTACCCTTCTAATTGTTGAAGTTATGACAAAATTGGAAATATTACTGTTTTGGGGCAATTTTTGTCATTTTTGGTCAAAAATTCTTAAAAAAATATTTCTTTTTAAAGCTCCTGGACAGACAACTTGTTCTCAAAATTACTTGTCTGATAGCTTTGTAATTTGGTACAAAAGTCCCGAGGGATGTTATTTGATAAATTTTCTGCTCAAAGTGTTGGGAGACCCCAAATTTTTATATTTTAGGTAATTTTCTCAGTTTGTGACCTTAAATGACCTACACCAACCCAGGATATGTGTGAGAGAGTTTCGAAGGCTGTGAACATAATTTTGTCATATTTAATATCAATTTGTAGTAAATTTGATCCAGAAAACAAAGTTGAAGTAAATATTTCATTGCGAACCAATTTTTTCAATTTTGCATGTTAAGACACATAAGAACTGATGAGAAATTAGGATCCAGGATAATTCCAGATGTTGTAATCCCCCCACAGTGGAAGGCATTTCGCTATCTGTAACTGATTTAAGTGTTGTTTACATTTGAATGATAGCACTCATAGCATTAATTAAAACATCCCCAAGGTTGTAAATACATTTCCTGTCAGCTGGTTTTATGTAAGGGGTGGAACATTTGATATTCAGGAGGGGGTAGGGGCTAGAAGATTGATGAGGTAGCATTACTTTTTACCAGATCCTTGTACATTTTTTCCACTCTTTATTTTTCCCCACTCTCCCACCTTTCTTTTTGTCAAGCTTCTCTGGCTAATTTTTTGTTGACATTGCTTTCTGTATGTAGGATCTGCTTGTCCCGTCGCTATAGAAGATGATATGCATGTTCCAAAGACGACCTCCAGTACCTAAGTTGCAGACCTTATTTGCTTTTATCATTCTTGTTTTTCTGGTTTAAATATTTCTTGAATTTACCAATTCAAACCGAATGTGAGCACACTGTCCTTGACGGTATTTTTTGATATTTTTGAAAATATGCAAATTAGCGCCAAAAAAGGCGTTTTTTTGTAAAAAATCTTCTTCATAATCGCTGGTCAGACAGCTTTGTTATTTTGTATATAGGTCCCTTGGGATAACCCAACTTAGATTTGTTCAAATTGTAATGAAATATGCAAATCTGTACTTTTAAGGAATTTTTTTGTCATTTTTGGTCAAAACTTTATTTCATCAAAACCGCCCATCTGACAGCTTTGATATTTGGTATTGGTATACAGGTTCCTACAGATGAACTAAATATGATATCTTGAATATATGATGAAATCTGCAATTTTGTATTTTGGGGGCAATTTTTCCAGTTTTGGTCAAAAAATGTTTTTCTCTCAAATTTCTGTTGGATTGCTTTGAAACTTAATACTCTAGAGTTGTTTTCTATATGATTTCTTAAATTGTGGTGAAATTTTCATCTTTGTGTTTTTGGTTTTTTTGCATTTTGGGGCAATATTTTGGTCAAAAACTAATTTTCTTTGAAGTAAATGTTTTGATTGGTTTGAAATTTGTTTTTAATGTATCTAGAGGCAACCTCGGTTGAGTGTCTTCAAATTTTTTGTGAATATTTTCATATAGGCATTTTTGCGCAACTTTTCCCATATTTGGTCAAAAATCATTTTCTCTGAAATCCCTCTTCCAATGGCTATGAAACTTTGTATGCATGTTGCCAAGGGTAAACATAGTTAAGTATACACACTGTGGCCTGCCTCATCAAATCAAATGAGAGCCAAGTGTCATTGATGCTATGTTTTCCATTATTGATCAAAAAATCTCTTTCTCTAAACACTACTCATCTCATACCACTGGCTGATTTGTTCTCAGGGATAATCTTACTGTGATGTTCAAATTATAATAATATTTTCAATTTTGTATTAGTGGTAATGCAGCTTTTTTGACATTTTTGAAATGTGCTATCAAAGGTATCTATCTTCATAAACATATGTGTCACAAAAAGCTATTCTCTACATAGCACAACAGGACTGTATTGGCCTTTAGGTATTATGTGCTTTTATTTTTGTGAAATTTATGCCCTTTATCTCATTTTTCCGGTTATTGAAAGTAGTTATTTTACTTTATAGAGAAAAACTGCTCTCGTGCTTTACTCTACTGTTAAAATTTATGTACAGTTAAATAAAGATTTTTTTGGCTAAATAATGCTCAACGTCCATTTGTATGTGTGTATGAGATTGAGTTTATAAGACAGAGTTACTTGTAGGATTATTCTACATTTCTACTGATTTATCACACATTTGGTATTGTATTGAAAAAATACATATGACACCAAAATGTCCGTAAAGGTGCCCACGGAAATTCCACTTGATTACATGCTCCATCTGCTATGTTCAGCTTCTTTTAAGGAAAATTAAAAAGAATTGTTGACTTGAAAAATGAAACATGCCAGCTGTGAAGTATCAGGTATAATAGGCCTATAGTACACTTCCTTAGGATTTTTGTCAACTTTTAGTATTGAATAAAGAAAATCAGTTTGACTCCAAAAGTGTCCTTTTGACTTCAAAGTGGTCCCCGAAAACTTATGATGATTTTACGGTCTCTCTGCTGTATTCCACATCGTTTACGTTAAAGAAAGAATGTGTTGACTTGAAAAATGTAACATGCGACCTGTGAGATATCAGGTATTAATAAAACTATAGTACACTTCCTTTTTTGTCCAACTTTTAATATTGCATAAGGAAAATCAGTTTGGCTCCAAAAGTGTCCTTTGACTTCAAAGTGGTCTCCGGGAAATTCGAATGATTGTACACTCTGTCTGCTTTATTCAACTTCTTTTGCGTAATTGAAGCAATGTTCTAACTTGAAAAATGGAACATGCGACCTATGAAGTATCAGGTATTAGTAGGACTATAGCACACTTCCTTGGATATTTGTCCACTTTTAGTATTGAATAAGGAAAATCAGTTTGACTCCAAAGTGTCCTTTTGACTTCAAAGTGGTCCCCGGGAAAATCGAATGATTGTACACTCTGTCTGCTTTATTCAACTTCTTTTGCGTAATTGAAGCAATGTCCTAACTTGAAAAATGGAACATGCGACCTGTGAAGTATCAGTTATTAATAGGACTATAGCACACTTCCTTGGATATTTGTCAACTTTTAGTATTGAATAAGGAAAATCAGTTTGACTCCAAAAGTGTCCTTTTGACTTCAAAGTGGTCCCCGGGAAAATCGAATGATTGACACTCTGTCTGCTTTATTCAACTTCTTTTGCGTAATTGAAGCAATGTTCTAACTTGAAAAATGGAACATGCGACCTATGAAGTATCAGGTATTAGTAGGACTATAGCACACTTCCTTGGATATTTGTCAACTTTTAGTATTGAATAAGGAAATCAGTTTGACTCCAAAAGTGGTCCCCGGGAAAATCGAATGATTGTACACTCTGTCTGCTTTATTCAACTTCTTTTGCGTAATTGAAGCAATGTTCTAACTTGAAAATTGTAACATGTGACCTATGAAGTATCAGTTATTAATAGGACTATAGTACACTTCCTTGGATTTTTGTCAACTTTTAGTATTGAATAAAGAAAATCAGTTTGACTCCAAAAGTGTCCTTTTGACTTCAAAGTGGTCCCCGGGAAAATCGAATGATTGTACACTCTGTCTGCTTTATTCAACTTCTTTGCGTAATGAAGCAATGTCCTAACTTGAAAAATGTAACATGCGACCTATGAAGGTATCAGGTATTAATAGGACTATAGCACACTTCCTTGGATATTTGTCAACTTTTAGTATTGAATAAGGAAAATCAGTTTGACTCCAAAAGTGTCCTTTTGACTTCATAGTGGTCCCCGGGAAATCGAATGATTGTATTCTCTGTCTGCTTTATTCAACTTCTTTTGCGTAATTGTAGCAATGTTCTAACTTGAAAAATGGAACATGCGACCTATGAAGTATCAGGTATTAGTAGGACTATAGCACACTTCCTTGGATATTTGTCAACTTTTAGTATTGCATAAAGAAAATCAGTTTGACTCCAAAAGTGTCCTTTTGACTTCAAAGTGGTCTCCGGGAAAATCGAATGATTGTACACTCTGTCTGCTTAATTCAGCTTCTTTAGCGTAATTGAAGCAATGTTCTAACTTGAAAAATGGAACATGCGACCTGTGAGTATCAGGTATTAGTAAGACTATAGCACACTTCCTTGGATATTTGTCAACTTTTAGTATTGAATAAGGAAAATCAGTTTGACTCCAAAAGTGTCCTTTGGACTTCAAAGTGGTCCCCGGGAAAATCGAATGATTGTACACTCTGTCTGCTTTATTCAACTTCTTTTGCGTAATTGAAGCAATGTTCTAACTTGAAAAATGGAACATGCGACCTATGAAGTATCAGGTATTAGTAGGACTATAGCACACTTCCTTGGATTTAGTCAACTTTTAGTATTGAATAAGGAAAATCAGTTTGACTCCAAAAGTGTCCTTTTGACTTCAAAGTGGTCCCGGGAAAATCGAATGATTGTACACTCTGTCTGCTTAATTAGCTTCTTTTGCGTAATTGAAGCAATGTTCTAACTTGAAAATTGAACATGTGACCTATGAAGTATCAGTTATTAATAGAACTATAGTACACTTCCTTGGATTTTGTCAACTTTTAGTATTGATTAAAGAAAATCAGTTTGACTCCAAAAGTGTCCTTTTGACTTCAAAGTGGTCCCCGGGAAAATCGAATGATTGTACACTCTGTCTGCTTTATTCAACTTCTTTTGCGTAATTGAAGCAATGTTCTAACTTGAAAAATGTAACATGCGACCTGTGAAGTATCAGGTATTAATAAAACTATAGCACACTTCTTGGATTTTGTCGAGTCCAACTTTTGGTATTGAATAAAGAAAATCAGTTTGACTCCAAAAGTGTCCTTTTGACTTCAAAGTGGTCCCCGGGAAAATCGAATGATTGTACACTCTGTCTGCTTTATTCAACTTCTTTTGCGTAATTGAAGCAATGTTCTAACTTGAAAATTGTAACATGTGACCTATGAAGTATCAGTTATTAATAGACTATAGTACACTTCCTTGGATTTTTTTCAACTTTTAGTATTGCTTAAAGAAAATCAGTTTGACTCCAAAAGTGTCCTTTTGACCTCAAGGTGGTCCCCAAAACTTGTGATGATTTTACGCTCTCTGTGCTGTATTCAATCGTTTATGTTAAAAGAAAGAATGTTTTAATTTTAGAATGGAATATGCGACCTGTTAAATATCAGGTATAAATAAGACAAGAGTACACTTCCTGTTTTTTCAAACTTTTAGTAAAGAATAAAGAAATCAGAGTGACTTCAAAAGCGTCCTCTTTACTTCAAAGGTGTCCCATGAAAATCGGATAATTTTACGCTCTGCCTGCTGTATTCAACTTCTTTTAGGTAATGTATTACTTCAATCGTGTCACTTTCTAAGGTAGGTATTGGATATCTTTGTAAAAAAAATTAAGAAAAATATCCCCTAAAATATTGGCCTCGAGCCCTATTCTGGTGTATTTTACATCTGTGCATTCGTAGCATAATGCTGAGGCCTATAGATTGCATTCGTGTCAAGGGATATCGCCTCAGAACCGCTGTTAATCTGTCCATAGACCTTTTCTGTAGTTTACTACGACACCAATCGGTTTTTTTATTTACCTCGCAAAATAATGAAATAGCTTAGTCTTTGAATAAATGAACATGTACCTACTTTATCTCTGACTATCTATGACTCATCTCCTACTTCCGTTAATTATGTTGAATGTGGCAACATCTATAATTTCAGCTTTTTTAAGAGCCGTCGACTGTTTCTGCTCGGTTCTGAACTTTTGACAGACCCAAAGTATTCAATTACGCGAGAGGGCAAACGTTGCAGAATTCGTGGACGTCGGCTCACGGGAAAACGGTTGAAAATACATGTTTATATTATTGAGGTAGCTAGCAGAAGTAGACAATGGGTCGTGAACTGACCAGTGTTATAGTACCGGTCGAAGTAAACTACCAAAAATGTCTATGGGCTGGCTTGTGGCGATGAATTTTTGACCCGCAAGTGCGATTGATACGTCACAGCAATCTGCAAATTGTATTTCATATCCATTTATGTATTTACGAGCAGCGATTAGAATGACTTCCAAATATCGATATGACTTCAAATGAGTCATTTTATAGATAAGTCATGATTGATATAGACACTAGCCCTCCCCATTGTTAATTCTGTGCTCAGCCCTTATTTTGTACATTTTTCCAACTCTAGGTATTAAATACTAAAATAGCAGCTGATATTACATCGGAAACGTCCGTGTGACAACAAAAGCGTCCATTATGCGGTAGGTGTCGTCAGACTTGAGTTTAACCCCCTATCTTATCGGACATTTAGGATGGGGACCACTTTGAAGTCAGGGACCACTTTGAGGTCTTCACAAACGTTCGATGTTCGGAAGCTGAATTTAGGTGGGCCACCGGAATTAAACTTTTACTTTTTTGAAGACATGTTTTTATCGATATCTCGCGATCCGCAAGCAGTCGCCACGTCAAATATCGACCGTTGGCACTAAAAACATGTTTTAAAAATGTTACCAAGTGGGTGTGCCACTTTAACTGTAAGACCATCGAAGAGTTGGTAACATTTGTAGTTTATCTGGAATGACCAATGCAAGAATCCATGGTAATGACACTCTAGCAATCGTGTTTCGATTATTGTTTGATGATGTCACCGAAATTTTCTATCGTGTTTATCACTTAGATGTGAAAAATTACCTCCGATGAAATGCTTGATTGATGATGGCCCTACGTTTAGCCCATTTTTCGTAACAACGTTCAGATACCAAACTGTGACCCATAAACCGTTGACCATATATGGTGCCAAGCGTGTCATAAGGTCTAGCACCTTTCGGACAGTTCACCGTGACCAAAGGGTGCTTCGCCATCGACAAGGTACATGTTGAGAGAGTATGAACAGTAAATGTTTATTTAGTTTAACAGCAGGTATTGTTGTTTTTATTGTTGTTGTTTTCGTTGTTGTTGTTAGTGTTGTTGTTAGTGTTGTTCTTCTTGTTACATCCATAAGTCGAGTGAATACCTTCACCACAACAGAGTAAATCCATGTACAAAGACTGTTATTTCGTTTCTCCAAGTACGTTTTGCAGTGGGTTTATATTTCTCCATATAATTGCACATCCCAAGATTAATAATTCAAGATTAAATCATTTTCATCTACCTGTTTCACTTATCTCGAAACTGATTGCCCGACACAAGTGCAAGATATTCCTACTTATTGTTACTTATTTTCTATGTAAAAGTGCACAATTTCAAAATGATTTCCATAATTTGTTACCTTCACAGCCACAACATCCGATATCATGACGTACTGTTTATGTAAAACAGCAAACGTAAACACTTGACCATATTTCTGCGACCTGCCAACCAGAGAATATGACGTAGTGCATAACCAGTGCAGGAAAACTTCGACACCAACAATAAAGCTTAGGGAAGATTTCAACTTTAGGGCTGAGTATGAAAATTTACTGAGAAACAGACATGTATATAGACGTGCGTAAGTACGTACATACGTACGAAGCACGCACGCACGCACACACATACATACATACATACATACATACATACATACATACACACATACATACATACACACATACACACATACATACATACATACATACATACATACATACATACATACATACATACATACATACATCAAAGAAAATGACACTGCGATAGGAGAAGTATACAACGCATGGACTACTAGCATTGTACGCTTAAAAATGAAGATTATGTAGGAGTTTGGTCTAAGTATTCCTGGACAAATGAGAATGAAATATGCGCTCTTTGGTCCTACGAATTGTTTTATTAAGGACAGAGACTTACCATTCATAAGACATTTCCATCAGCGAATCCTCTGTTTATGTCTTGCAAATTACCGAAAAGGAAACATTGTGATCAACAGCTGCTGACGCACAGCAGTCTGGCTCCATGTGACCCTAGGGGGGCAATGACCATGAATGGGCTTATTTTGAAAACTTTGGCCCTTTTTATTGACATAGCTCAGGTCATGGACGCCATGCTGGCATGAACAACAAATACATATTCAGATACCGGCAACACTCGTGGGTGATTTCGTGAACTCCAACATAATACAATACGTGCAGCCATTACGGGGGTTTTGTTTTCCCTGCAGCAGATATTTAATCTTGAAATACCTCATTAGGGTACATGTATATTTATATAATCATACGTATATTTTCACGCCTTGATCACAATATAATCATAGTTACGTATATTTTCACGCTTTGAGGTACATTTTCATCAAAAATCAAATACTTGTTTTTACTTATAACAGTTACTTAATAACAATTGCTTCTCGAAGATATGCTCGATTTATAATGATAGAAATTTAACCCGTCAGAGTTTCAAGATATAATTAGTTTTTCTTATGAGTCATTTTGTCTGACCTCAATCGCAGAGAAGTAAATGCATATTTACGTTAAGTACAGTACCCATTTGGCCTCATTACATTATGTATATATCTGCCCCGATGGTAAAGAGTTCAGGTCGACGGTTTTCAGGACCCTCTTAAATCCTTCCTACTTGTTTGGAGCTGTACTTTCGTTGACATCGCCGACGTGGAGACTATGAGAGGTCCATATAAGCAATTGGGAGAAGTATTCTTTCTCTGTAGTTGACATATAACAATAGGGTTTACGTTTCCGATGGCCAAAGAATAGAAATGTTAACGTTGGTGAATGCCATCATGCATGAATTACCTGCTGTACTTTGGTCCAGGCATATGTGCAAACTTCAGACGGATGTAGGCAATGTAAATAAGATATAATAATCCGGTAATAACCAATGGTGACAGAATAACGACGCAGATACTGGCGATCAGGTAACCGAGGGTGGACAGGTTAAACGCCATTCTTGATAAACAAATGGAATCCCCTGTCACTCTCGACTTGTTTTGCACTGCACGCAGCTTTATACTGCATATACCCTTTTCAAAGACGCAGCTCTCCTACAAAAGAGTGGCAAGGCCAGGGCGGTATTCATTGTGTTAGAGGACGCTGAAGAGATAACACAAAGACTCGCACTCCAGTAAATACGGCTTTTTCGCCTTTGTCGATCGCAAAAGGTCATATACACTTACAAGCTATCTGCGTAAGTATCTTCGCAGTTAACAGATGTACTTACATTCAAGAACTGTCAGGGCCTGAGAGGGATGTTATAGGATTTTCGTGCATCGGTGGTGAAAGTCTAGGTTTAGGCTTTAGGTAATTGAAAGATGAAAAAATGAATTACAACATTGAAAAAAAACACTTCATTCCGCTAATAGAATCAGACGCCAAAATAGCAGTAATGAAATTAGCAACGTATCACATAGCTGTTTTGATGTCAAATGTACTCACTGCAATGTGGCATAAAATCACTACCGTACGGTTTATCATGGACTACAAATATTGATTCATATTTTATTTATGCAGAGAGATACCACACCCTCAGTAGTGGTTCACTATTTCAAGGCCCACATATATACGGCTCCTTTTATGTAAAATGCCGGCTCCATCGTGTATCATATATTCTTTCATTTTGTGGCTTTGTTTACAACTGGCAACTTCCTATTCCATATTGCCATCTTTTAATGTTGTAATATAAGGGAAATGAACCAAACGTTGGATTTTAAAGGTCAAAGAAAAGGTTAACTCACAAAAGTTAAATGAAATAGCATAACAGTTTTTTATTTCTAAATTTGTGGTAAACCTAAAACATTCAGTTAAGAGAGGTCGATTTCCAATGATGGTTTACAGGAATGAAAAAATCACGGTGCTTTTACATATCATTTTGAATAATGATTTGAATAGAATCATAAATATTGAAATATATCATGTTAAAGATTACCATAATTTCATAGTACTGAAAATGCATTAGGGACCTTAAAAGCACAATATGGGCGAGCACCATTATCTAACACCAAAACATAGTAATGTAACCATGGTTAAGTTTTGTTTGTAGAATGGTTTGACTTGCCGACCTCTTTGCTGAGTCATTAGCTACTGGCGTTGATGGTCAAATCGGGCAGAAAATAACTCCATCATATCTGATACAGGACACCCTATTGTCAGCTGGTGTATGTCAAAATTCAGAAGCACATCTACGTCAAAATAGACCTGTACATGTTGATAATTATATTCTTCAATTATCAAAGAATTCAATAGGTATAATTGCCAGTATAACAGCGTATAAGGGAAAATCTTATCCTGTTGTTCACAGACAGTTGTTGTGTAACATAGAAATAAAACTATTAATATATGCAAAGACATTTGGAATGGTAGGTATACATACTCTATAATTTTAACTATCCATTGTACACACTTTTATATAATGCCACAAACACTAAGTTATTAGACTGTTCAAGAATACATTGATTTGAGATCTAAGATGTATTCGTATGTGACAAATAATAATAGCTAGACTTCAAAATGAATCCTCACAAACTTTTATACAAACTGTATGAAATGACGCTGATGAAGATACATTTCTTTAATCCGTAATATCAAAACGAGAAGAAGCAAAAAGAAACTTTGTTAGTAGCCATTCACATGACGAAGGTGCCTTGATAAAAATAGCATCAACTGTGGCATAATATCTATGACATATAGTAATAATTGCTATCAATTAATTCAAATTTTGGTTAAGTGTGCCCATGTGTTCATTGCATATACTTCATGAATCAACAGGCATGGTTAGAAATCTTAAACATCTTAACATCAGTTAGTATCAAATGACGTTTGTGTAATCAATGTGTGCATAGATTTATACTTATGTAATCTTAACAATTCAATTCATTCCATCATTCCATTCAACGCAGAGTGATGTAGTTTTGACAGCCCTCTTTGGGTTTAAGAGTTCCAGATTCACCGATGTCATAAGACTGACCAGGAATCCAACTGAAATCAAACTGTGGCAACAGCTTTGCGAATATTACTTTTATTTCGATCTGAAAGATGAATGGTCAAATATATATATATATATATATATATATATATATATATTATATATATATATATATATATATATATATATATAATTTTTACTATAACCCAAACGGGATTCAAACCCCCACACACTCACGGCAACATCGCCTAGCTGCTAGGCCTCACACAAAACCAGTCGGCTACCGTTTCCAACCCAAAAGAGTTGGTCACAGCAACCGACTTAGATGTTACAATCCTGTGCGCGACCGAGCAACACAGTGTGCACGGAGCAGACGACACATAGACACAGTACAAACACACTTATAGTAATCGGAAAAGCACGAAGCTTTTATATGTGATCAAGTTTCGCTCATAGACAGTCATATTTCAGACATGTTGCTGCTTATATTGTTTCTAAGTTTGAATCATAATCTTATATATATTTGATATACATACTATGCGATGTAAAGCGCTCGATGATTGAATTGCTGCAGGGGCATTATATCGAGATTTCTGCAGCGCAATGAATTAGTTTGTAGACTAACTACTACAAATGTCTCTATATATATATATATATATATATATATATATATATATATATATATATATATATATATATATATATATATATATATATATATATATATATATGCCAGAGATTCTTCACACTGTGTTGCATTAACTTATTTTGGAAACGATACGCACAAATATATGACATGTGCACGTTACCTGTGCGAAATTTTGACCTATGCAATTCCTTGGTCCCATTGAAAATGGTATGCTCGTATTTGGTATGCTGTTGAGAAAAGTGAAATCAGTTTTTAAATCTTTGCCTAGAAAAATCTCGAAATCTCCAACAGGGTTTCCTTCGAACGATATGTATTTAATATGAGTCGTCTAGGTGTGAATCTCATGCGAAAGAGTCTCGAATATGATCTGAATATTTACTTGATGTAGTTGTTTCATGATCATAAATCACTCACATTGCTTCGTCGCCATTGAAGCGGTCAGGATTGAAGGTGTCAGCGTCTTCAAAGTACCCTTCGTGTCGTGCCATGCTGAACAGATCGATCTGTAAGTATTTAAATTGATCGGACAAAGAGTTGGTTTTTGTTCAACTATAGTGGGAACCGATCGACTTTGTTGGTCGCTCTGAATTGTCTTGACATTGTTCACACTGAGATTACGATTAATTAAGCTAACAAATCTGACTTTGAAGCCTCCATAGCTGAAAATTTGATGCATTATTTTCATGATTTTATTTTCAAACCAAAGTTGGTTTGTGTAAATGTGCCAACTGAAGGATATGAATAGAAGTATCATTGCTAGCTGATTTTGGCCATGTCTACGTGTTTTAACAGGTTAAATAATAAACGGGTGCCACACTCATAAAATGGTGCCCCACAGAAAAGTACAAACAGCAGTATTTCCTGCAAATACACATCTTGATCATAAAAGGGGCAAGCATGATGCCATTTACTTAAATGCACAGCACACGATGGCCAACACTTTGCTGTTGTAATCTTTATTTTCTCTGTCACGTGGTTAGTTTTTGAAAATGGCGAGAAATCTAAAAGGAGGTTCAAACGTTTGAATTTACGTGCGACTTTCCACACTTATGACAGTGTTATACTTATTTAGTCTTTTAAAGAGAACTCTTGGAAAACAGGGGATATTTTGAGATCAGTTTATTGCACATCTGCCGCTATTGGGGCCTTATGCGATTTTAATTTGGGTTAAAAAGTACCCAGTTGTCTTCAAACGGTACCTTATCTGTCTGAACAAGATGCAGCAATTTTATTAAAAGGTTCCCAATATTAAAAAGGTGTCATGGGAAACCTTAAGTGTTGACGGCCCATTCTCTCGATTTAAATAATCTTTTGAAGTATACCTACTTAACAAGAGTAAGTTGAACAAACAGGAAAACGTTTGCATATGTTGCATTCCGCAAAATAAAAGGATTCCCAGTTATTACACGAATTATCAAATATTTGGCTTCAGAACAGGATTTGCAAATATTGTTAACCAATTAGACATCTAATTTTGTTTTTTCGATATATAGGAATGCAATAACCCAATATAGGTTCAATGCTTCGCAAGACATTCTTGTGATTTATGCAATATTGTTTGTCTTCTATATATTCTACAGCCCTATCAACATAATCATGCGGAATTTTATATTTTGTAAGACATTTTAACAGTTATCTATAGTAGCCAGCGCCACACTGGCACTGCTAGACCGATTTGCTTCTGGGTTTGAACTAAATTTGATCATAATAATCTTGCTAAAAATCATATAATACCTTTTGCAAATTTTCCATGGTAATCAGTAGATTCCCGCGGACCAATAGCACTGCTAGAACGATCATCATGGCGTAAGTGTCTAAATATGCTTTTTTTCATAAGCAAAAAAGTGAATTTGATCTTACCGTTATGCTAGAATGAGCAGGTATTCTGAATCCAGCCACGGTTTCCTCCTTTTCTAGAAAGCGTGGAACTACAGGGGCAGTAGGGTACATTCGCAGAGTCTCCTTCACGACCTACAGAAGTATGACTATTTGTTAATGAAGATAGATTTGAAATCTAATCTCGTTGCCGTCCATTGTCTATTGCAGACAGATGATTCTTTTTTTCTCTTTTGAGACAAATATTCCTAAACAATAGATCATATTGTCTTAGAGTACACCACTTGCCCTGGCAACAACTCCAAAGACGATCCCCCTTTCTATTAAAGGTAGTAAATGTAAAACACTTAAAATTTTGCTTGGACTTTCCTCAATGAAACTTTCAACCACTGTATTTCAAAATCAAGAATAAAAAACAGGGCTCACTGTGCAAAGTTTGGTCACAGAGAAACGAATTGCCTAACACATTTACCGATATTTTGAAATTCAAAATGGCCGCCATCCCTGTGTTATAAGTCTTGGTGGTAAAAATGCAGATTTTTAAAAACCTACGTCGTTGAAAATTGCTTTTGCTACAAGAACTCTAAATAAACCTCCACAAGCGATAGACCAGAAAACGACTGTAAACGTTTGAGAGCCGCGATATCTGTCCCCGACGGCGTATTCTACCTTTTAAGGTAGAATTGACCTTTGGGACAGACGTTTAGCCTCTCATCTCTCTACAATAATTCGGGTATGGTGTTTTTGGAGTCAATGAGGATGTTACTCTCTAGTTCTTATGACCATCAAAAATTCACAAGTCCCTGGTGCTAAGATGATAACACTGAATTTTGCTCGATAAGGCATCCGAAGATCAGATTTCCAATCTTTGCTGGCTGTGGTGTAATTGGTACCCAGATTTGATTGAATAAATTCACTATGATCACTTGCTAGATTCTAAATTAAAACTCCTTACCTGAGACATATATGAAAATTTCGCCAAATCCTCGAATTTAACTTCCATTCTTCCACATAGAACATCCTCTATTTCCTCCCTTACTCTATTTTAAAACACATAAGATTTAACAGCGATGTTTTTCAAAGGCTGTCAAGACGGGTTTTTTTCAGAAAGATTCAAGTTTTATGTCAGCACTTACAGAGGCGGCAAGTATATCCAACATCATCTGATTTCTTTCCTTATTTTATAAAATCTGAACAGTCAGACAAAGATGTGCTGACTTATGGTATTGAACAAAGAATTTTCAAAAGGCATAATATTCATTTGAACGTATTGAATGTGTAATATGGAAGTCAAAATACATAACCATGTATTGTTCTCGCATAGGGTGTTCTACATATCTGTCTATTGCTTGTTTGTATACAGATTGACGAGAGCTCGACTGATTGATTGATTGATTGATTCATTCGTTAGTTGATGGTTGATTGATAATTTGATTGATTGGTCGATTAATCGATATACAGATCTTCTTCAGGATCAAATCCAAACAAACACATTTTTGAAAGAACAAAGGTCACAAAAAATACAAAACGTCGTCGAATTTTCAATGGTGAAAAGAAGGAAAATTAACCGGTAGAGAAGTCGCCGTGACTGGTTATTTCTATATGTAGGTTCGATTGCGTTAAAAATGATAAATGAGAAATTAGTATTTCCATCGCGGGGAAAGTATCTGTGACACTATGCATGTCTCAGAGATATCTTGAACATTAATAATAATAATAACAAAAATAATAATAATATATATATATATATATATATATATATATATATATATATATATATATTATATATATATATATATATATATATATATATATACACACACACACACACACACACACACACACACACACACACTATTTATTTTGAGTCAGGGGGCGCTTAAATGAAGAAAAGTGCCCGGGATCACTACAAATGCGTTTAGGAAAAAAGCTGAGGCAAGTTTTATATGCTGGTGCCATACTAACTTAAAATGTGGTAAGCTTACTATGCTTAAACCTAACTTTATGCATTGTGGAAGCTCAGCGGGTTAAAAATAAGAGACACGTTCTCCATTTATTTGGAAGTTTTGCGGCGATCTGCAGAGTTACTGTGACGAAACTGCTACCGTCTATTTCACAGATACTGCGAAAACGGTTTCACAGGTAAGCTGGATAATAAATATCTTCGCAAAACATCTAAATATAGATATCTTATTCCTATCTGGGAGCTTGAACTTACCTTTCCAGGATATCCGGGTTTCTGACAAGTTCCATCAGCATGAAAGCAGCTGTATTAGCAGTTGTCTCTTGACCTTTGGGTCGACAAGACATATTTATCTCATTGTGATGCACAACAGGATGCGAATGTGAAATAACAAATATCTTACGATACAATGTGAATCTATAAATGTTCACAAAAATGTGCCAACAAAGACTTTGACATTCAAATATCCTTTGTTTTTCATTGTCTTAATTTGCCGTTTCTGATGATCAGAAGTCAACTCCAAAATTACAAGATTTTAGGCCAAGCGGTATGATACCGAATTATATTAACGAAACTACTCCTTCATTGACCATACAAAACTTGATCGAACACCTATAACATATCTCAACGCTTCACCAAAAGTACGTTAGTATTTTTGCAAAATTCAATATTTAATTTCTAAAATTAGTACACGAGATAAATCCAATTTCCTACCTGCGAGGAAAAATGTGACAAAGTCATCTACAACATCCTCCATCTGAAACTCCGGATTTTTCAAGTAATCTACAGGATATCGGTTTGAAAATGCACAATTGAAACTACTTGAAATAAAGCAATATGAAGGCTTCACATATTAAATACAAATTCTTTTGCCGATAATCTGTTATTCTCTTCCATTTTTATATCCAATCTGATCAATGCAAGGAGTAACTTTTAATTGTATGTTACAGTGAAAGCCAGCTGAGAATGAACGATTTAATTGATGTAAATGTTTTCTGACTTGTGTAATTGATTTGCAAAGTTGTTTCAGATTTTAGAACCAGTACTTAAGTTGCAGCAAACAACAGACGGATGATAGTGTTCTTTCACGGTAGGTTTTTATTGCATCCGCAGTGTTTAGATATGGCGATAAAACCAGTCAGCCCATAGGTATTATTAGTATGTAGGTGTTCGCGCTTTTCTGAAGGAAAAAAACGAAATGGTTCAAAATATTTGACCATTGGTAAAATAATAAGGTCTCTTTTCAACATTTAACTTTTTGGGGGAAAACAATTTCAAGAAATAGTAAGGCAAAGACACGAGTACAGCTTGACACTGACTCATCTGCTATTTGATCTTATATTTTATATAGCCTGTATCTAAAGTGTGCCCCGACAATATACTCCCCAGTGTGTGTTTTATTATGGACCAATATACAGAGACAATAGACCCTCGCTTTCTTCAGGCCCTGTGGGAGAGCAAAACAATGTCCTCGTCCGGGATAGCTTTTGATAAACAAAGGATCGCAAATGACATGACTTTATTTGGAACAAACTTAATTCTGATAACCGTGAAAAAGATTTTAACTTTGGCTTTATATTCCTTATTTAACGACGTCATATATCTGTAAGAAAATCATAATTTGGCATCAATCGTTATTTTTTTTAATTGACAAGTATTTTTATTCAAAAATCTAAAATTTATGTGTTTCCCTGTTTTTAATTCTGTCAGTTTTCATAGCGGATGGCCATTATGAACTGTGCAGAGTTTTCATATAAAGTATTTTATACAAAAACTTAAACTGTTCACCTGATGCTTTGAGAATATAACCCAGCACATCATCTTCCTTCATTTCTTCTCCGTTCAATCTTGCGGCCAGTCTCTTTTCAACCACATCTCGTCCTGTCTTACGAAGGAATTTTACAGCTGCACGCACTTCCTCTCGGTGTCCTCTGCTCCATGGATTGTACTGATCGAGATAAGAGCACGGGGTTAGTTTGGCGCCTATTTTAGTGAGACCTTCTTGGAAGAAAACTTTGGTATTTCGGCGCGTATTCACGAACGAAAAGTTGAAATTATCCACAATGAACAACAGTCGTCTGTGTAACGACACATGCACTTGCATATGAACACATATTATGAATCAAAAGATGTAATTTTCTAGTAACAAGTATTAAAGAGAAAGGTAAACCAGATATGAACTGAAAATGCTCACGTGTTGCATTATATATTGCATTTATGTGCAAGTTTGAACCTTTGCTACATGCTTTGCTACATTTAAAGTGTTATGATCAACACAATGAATTTCACCACAGATCAATTCTAAAGGTCATTAAGTATTCAAATATGTAATTAGCTGAAATAAAAATAATTAATTTCTTTGAGTACTGTCATTGTATCACAATATAGCATGTGTAATTACCTTTGGTCAAGTCCTTCAAGCTCTATATGCCAAACCGTGAAAGCTTGTTAGCTATTTATGCAAATTATGAATTAGCTGACATGAAAATGCAAAATGACTTTCAATACTGTTATAACCTGGTATAATGATCAATGTACACAGCATGTTTCGCCAAATTTTATCAAGTAAATGCCAGTATATATCCCTAATTTGGAAGGTTCATTAAATATGCATATTGGGAATTGGCTGAAAAAAATGTCAAATGACTTTCAATAATCTTGTATCATAGTATCTTTAATGTACATAGCAAGTTTTGCCAACTTTGGTCAAGTCAAAACAGATAAATATCGCTAATAAATGCGGGATATCGGACCGCAGGCAGGCGAAGATTGCATTATAAGCGCGCCAACCCAAACTCACTGCATGGACATCACATTTACGAAATCGAAGTCCAAAGTCAACTACGTCATTGTTAGAATAAGAGAGGTTTTCCATCACACGGGAGCATACCACCACAAATTTTGCACAGATGGCGTTGCACTGGCATTGAAAAAGGGTGCATGGGAGCATGGGAACGCGGGCAGTTTCCCTCGCTATGGGTAGGAAATGCATTGAGCAAGACACACTTCCGGGTTCGCAAAAAACGAGGATCCCATTTACGGGGCGCTCAACTATGACTATTTGCTGTGATACATAGCAGAGGCATATATGTTTGTGATGCTGAGAATAACATCAGTAAATAAATGACGGGTTTTAAAAGTTGACGTTTTTTGCGATGATGAAACAGACTTCTGAAGGTAGCTCGCTTGGGGAACACGTCATCCCGGCCGCTGTCCGCTTTGACCCCAGTAATTCACACTGGTTTTGGTCGGCCCCAGGTACCCAAGTCACTTCGACCCCGTCACACTTTTGCCTACATGTCCACGGAGACGATTCAACATGTTCCACAACAAAGCCAAGACAAAAATTGAAAATATCAATAAAATGGCTTCACAAAGGCTGAAATACACGATACTCGATGAAGTATGAAGTTTATGAAATGAAATCAAATTGACAACACAAGTGTTTGTCTCGGGTAATACCACTTGAAGTTGAACTATTCTACAGACTGTTTTTTTCCATACAGTGCAGTATTTGTCAGTGACAAATTAATCTTTGCAATACATTTTTTTGCGATGAGCTGGAAATTTGATTAATATCGAGTTAATGTACATAAATATTCCGTTATTTACTGGGACACGTTTATTTTCTCGATCCGCTATCTGCGGACTACGTGCTGAAGTACATTGACTGTTCATGTCAACGATCGTTTCTCCCTCTGCAGAGTTTCTGTATCCCGTTCAACAACGCTGTACCTCGATCACACGATAGTGACGCTATGTAGCTGTGCAGTATTGAAACTTAGGGACTGGTCAGTTTCTTCGGCCTGGGGGGGCCGGTGGATTATTTTTTGCCGACGTCAAAAAGTGGCTGACCCCCCCCCCCCTATTCCGAATTTTGAAAACAGGGTGACCCCCCCTATTCCAAATTTCGAAAACAGGGTGAAACCCCCCCCCCCCCGCGTTACATAGGTAAAAAAAAGGTGGACATAAATTTTATATATATATATATATATATATATATATATATATATATATATATATATATATATATATATATATATTATATTATATTTTACATTTTACATATATTTATATTTTAAATAGTCATTCTATGCTTTAATGAAATTGTTGATATGTCAGTTGTAAGATAGGAATTTCAAAGTGTCAATCTTAAAGTTTGAATACAGTACATTTTGAATGAGCTGTATTTTGAATGAGCTGTGAATGTATTTCACACTTTCTATGCTTAACCAGATGTCCTGAACTGTTGTACAGAAATGGATGTCAATCATTAATATCAAAGAGGAAAAAGCAGTGAATCAAAAACTTTGATGGGTGTTAAGACTTGCCAACCATCCAATTAAATCTACTGAGGAGCCATAGAGAGCTTTTTTAGCCAAATCTGATGTGTACAGTGTCTGAGAGGACCTTTTCTTGTAACATTGAAACCATAAAAGCACAGCTAATAATGACAAAAACTGCCTTTTTTAACTGTTATTTTGTTCATAAAAAAGCATCTTTCTACAGAAAACCAGTGACACAAAGGAAAATCATTGCATCAATGAGAAGGAAATATATCTTGTCATTTTTTGCTCACGTGTGAACACGTGAGCATATGTCGCAGCGATGTCTGTCTGTCTGTCTGTCTGTCTGTCTGTCTGTCTGTCTGTCTGTGGGTCCATTTTCTCAAAAACGGCTGAACGTATTTCAGTCAAATTTGGTAGACATCTTCAGAATTCAAATGGCTAGAACTGAAAAGGTTTTGGTGGGCGTGGCTTGGATATTAATGAAGTTATGAAAGTTTTAATTTTTCTGTTACGCCGCGTATGACAAGTGAAAACAATCGACTGTTTGAGGGCGCTGTGAAAAGTGCTTGTCCAGGTTGGCTACAGCTGGAAAGCTCTGGTTTCAACCACGGTCCCTCCGTGTTTCAACCTCGTATTGAACATTAAAAATATGATATTTATTACTCATTCAACTCACTATTCAAGATAAAATATCGTTAGCAAATTAGCTTTATCCTTGGTAATTGATTGTTTCCCTCGCTGCTCGATCGCCAGAAATGAGTACATACATTCTTAGCCCTGCGTACGATGCTGTGTGTTCCGCTACAGCTAATAGCCCCGCTCACCACAGTGAGCGGTGAGCGGGGCTATTAGCTGTAGCGGAACACACAGCATCGTACGCAGGCTAATACGTTCTCTACCTAGCCTCATGGCATGGAAGTGCTGATGAATAACAACTTTGGGTCAAAGGTATTGAAGTGTCCAATCAGGTTCGTGCACAGAGTCCAAGGCCATGACCTACTTCATGTACTTCTGCACTGTTTTGATTTTGCTTCGCCAAGAAACGTATTCGTCATTGTCCATAGAAGTATGTTTGCTCTCCTTTGAGGTTGTTGTGAAACAAATTCCGGGATAGGCCTTGGAATGCATACGATCGGCATCGCGGCAGTGCATGTAGCTAGCCCTACGAGTATGGCGAGAGTGTCCGGCTTTGGCTACGCCACCTCCCACCTCCGGTAGGCGGCGTAGCCCCCGGCGTAGCCAAAGCCGGACACTGTCGCCATACTCGTAGGGCTATGCATGTAGCGTACCATGCTTGTGTAACTGCCGAGCTCAACGTGCATTCACGGTTGATACTCGTGTACAATCATGATGTGTTCAATTCTGATGATGATTCATAAGTCTTACTTTTGCAGTCTTTTTTCCGTACGATAATCCCGACAATACGTGTTCCATACAGTGCAGTATTTGTCAGTGACAAATTAATCTTTGCAATACATTTTTTTGCGATGAGCTGGAAATTTGATTAATATCGAGTTAATGTACATAAATATTCCATTATTTACTGGGACACGTTTATTTTCTCGATCCGCTATCTGCGGACTACGTGCTGAAGTACATTGACTGTTCATGTCAACGATCGTTTCTCCCTCTGCAGAGTTTCTGTATCCCGTTCAACAACGCTAGTACCTCGATCACACGATAGTGACGCTATGTAGCTGTGCAGTATTGAAACTTATCATAAATGGCCACCTCGTCTAACAGTAACACGTATTGTCGGGATTATCGTACGGAAAAAAGACTGCAAAAGTAAGACTTATGAATCATCATCAGAATTGAACACATCATGATTGTACACGAGTATCAACCGTGAATGCACGTTGAGCTCGGCAGTTACACAAGCATGGTACGCTACATGCATAGCCCTACGAGTATGGCGACAGTGTCCGGCTTTGGCTACGCCGGGGGCTACGCCGCCTACCGGAGGTGGGAGGCGGCGTAGCCAAAGCCGGACACTCTCGCCATACTCGTAGGGCTAGCTACATGCACTGCCGCGATGCCGATCGTATGCATTCCAAGGCCTATCCCGGAATTTGTTTCACAAACAACCTCAAAGGAGAGCAAACATACTTCTATGGACAATGACGAACACGTTTCTTGGCGAAGCAAAATCAAAACAGTGCAGAAGTACATGAAGTAGGTCATGGCCTTGGACTCTGTGCACGAACCTGATTGGACACTTCAATACCTTTGACCCAAAGTTATTATTCATCAGCACTTCCATGCCATGAGGCTAGGTAGAGAACGTATGTACTCATTTCTGGCGATCGAGCAGCGAGGGAAACAATCAATTACCAAGGATAAAGCTAATTTGCTAAACGATATTTTATCTTGAATAGTGAGTTGAATGAGTAATAAAATATCATATTTTTAATGTTCAATACGAGGTTGAAACACGGAGGGACCGTGGTTGAAACCAGAGCTATCCAGCTGTAGCCAACCTGGACAAGCACATTTCACAGCGCCCTCAAACAGTCGATTGTTTTCACTTGTCATACGCGGCGTAACAGAAAAATTAAAACTTTCATAACTTCATTAATATGCAAGCCACGCCCACCAAAACCTTTTCAGTTCTAGCCATTTGAATTCTGAAGATGTCTACCAAATTTGACTGAAATACGTTCAGCCGTTTTTGAGAAAATGGACCAACAGACAGACAGACAGACACACAGACAGACAGACATCGCTGCGACATATGCCCACGTGTGTACACACGTGAGCAAACCAGATATGAACTGAAAATGCTCACGTGTTTCATTATATATTGCATTTATGTGCAAGTTTGAACCTTTGCTACATGCTTTGCTACATTTAAAGTGTTATGATCAACACAATGAATTTCACCACAGATCAATTCTAAAGGTCATTAAGTATTCAAATATGTAATTAGCTGAAATAAAAATAATTAATTTCTTTGAGTACTGTCATTGTATCACAATATAGCATGTGTAATTACCTTTGGTCAAGTCCTTCAAGCTCTATATGCCAAACCGTGAAAGCTTGTTAGCTATTTATGCAAATTATGAATTAGCTGACATGAAAATGCAAAATGACTTTCAATACTGTTAGGGACCGAGCACAATTAACGGGGGGGGGGGCCGGAAGAGAAAATGGGGGGGCCACGAAAAAAAATGAGTGTTCTTGGGGTGGGCCATGAAAATTCCAAGGAAGGTAAGGGGTGGGCCACCAAAATTTTTTACACCATGACAGACAGAGAATATTTTTCAGCATTTTTGTTCCTTGTTGAGGTTGGAGTTCCTTGTTAAACTTCTTGTAGCGTGATGAAATACCAAGTCTTGAACCTCACAATGCAGTTGTTCTGTGTAAAATCAGCAATATTATGATTAAAATAGCACAACACAATACTGACAAGTATATTCCCTTACAAAACTGAACTGCCTATTAGCCAGTCCACATAACTGTGTGGAACAGGTGGCATGGCTATTTGAGGGAAAATAGGCAGTCCATAGCAGCCCAACCTGCCACATGCCAGTATTGGAAATACGACATGTTAAAATTTGAACATTCATCACAAGCTATGCATGTGAAATCAGGCTCAGCCATGTGAAGTAACCATTCATTAGCAGTCCTATTGATTCATGACAGAAGGGAAGATTGTCAATGGATTGAATGGTAGCTTACACATGTGGCAGTAAAAATTTAGACATGCATTAATAAACTCCAAGGACTGACTTGTTTGTCAATTCTCATGTTTTCATATCCCTATTGTCTATTTAATTTAAATAAATTAGGCAGCACTCATGTGTAGAGTTGTTTTTACTTGAGTTAAGTTTTTCAGGTGAAATTACTCATGTTTGCACAATAGAAATGTCACATGGGTCACATGCACTGGTTACCAGTTAAATTGTTCTCAGACTTCAATATTTAGTGGATACAGAAGCAACGGTTTGCCATTTTAAAGTGACAGTGTAAAGCTGTAAGTTTTTGATTTTGTTAATATTTTTGTTATGTATTACTTTATTGGTTCACAAATTTAAGTTGAATTAGCTCGTTGATATTATCAATACAACCAACATACACTTTGTGTGCATGTATATTATAAAAGTCCACGTGTTATTGTGTTCAATTAAAGTTTAGTCCAGACCAAAATGTGTTTACCAACAATAACAATGCTGACTTTACATAATACAGGTTGTGAACACTGGACATTTGAACGTGTTTTAGAAAATAGAATAACATTTGCAATACTGGCTAACATGATTTTGAAAAGAGAGAAAAACCTGTAGTCGATGTACGAAGAACAAAATTTCTGCCAAAATTATGAAGTTACAGACTATCCCTTAAATATAGTTAGAATTAATTTAATTCATCTCCATTCAAAAAAAGAGACCAGGATTTTCAGCATAAACCAATGAATATGACAAGAGGGGAGTAATGCAGATGGCTGCGAACGTCTGTGAGTAGTAAATTAAATCAGATAAATCAGCACAGATCAAATTTTAAACATCGTTTATTTTTATTTTCAAAATGTGAAATAATTAACACATGTTCACCGCTAAATATTCAATATGATCGGAACCTGCATTCTATTGAAAGGTACTCACATGGTTGGATCTGTCAATAAATTTTGTCAGATCATCACACAACGACGAACACACTTGCGACGGTTCTGCATCTGCCATTGTAAACTTTCGCGATCACAACTTACATAAAACTTAATGGAAACGCAGTACAGGTACTGTTCATCCCCAAACCGTTCAAAAATCGAGCCGGATCGACTAACGGTTCTGACGATGTATGATGTCGTGACTTTGGAAAGAGTTGCGTTTCCGAGAGTGGACGGCACGCAACAGGGTATGAACGTAAGGGTCCCGTAAATGAGTATGCTGGAATTTAACAAGGCTGATCAGTATTGCAACGGGGTTCACTTAGTGTGCTGGCTTAGTGTGCTGGACTTCCGTATTTTAACTGATCTCTTCTATATAAAGTCATTTTTTGCTTATTAGAAAAATCTAAAAGAACAGGTTACGCGTACTTGAAATGTCAAAATTTTGCGACGGTCACGACCCTTGACCTTTCGAATTTGACCAATGCTTTGTGTTCCCACGCGATCGTTATCGGACACATTATGCGTTGCATCTCTCAAATGAGATAACGCATAGTTTTTTCAAGTATTAACGTTTTTCAAGTATTAACGGCTGTTCAAATCTCCAGCTGAATCTTACGAATTATGGCTGATTTCTCAGTCATTTCTTCCCCAGTGACGACACATTTTTAGTCAAAACAGCAAGTGAGTTAGGTCTATGTATGTTTCGGTGGACATTTCCCCGCGACATTGTTGGATGCAGTGACCGAGATAGCAAGTCGCCGTGGACGATAATTTTCCATTGATCCGGTAAGTATTTGAAATGCATATTTATAAAGGGCAATTACGAAATTAGTATGCCTTATAGAGAGGCTTTTCTCTGCACATCGATGTTTCCCTGGGAAGCTTGGCTTTGTATATGGCCCGACATTTTTAACCTGAGCTTGAGGGCCAGTGGCAACAACTAGTCAAGTCAATACAACTTACACAAGCCCAATACATTTCTAGATATGTTACACTTTTAATGTGTTAATTTTGCACTCGCAAAGATGCATGTAAAAAATTCCTCTATGTGTATGTAACAAATCACACACATGTTCTGAAACTGTATTGTAAATTTGTTGTCTTAATAAATGTTGCTAAGTTCATTCTCTTCTTTCTGTTTCATTTCAGTGTGCATATCAGCCAAGGCCCAAGAAAAATTCGGCAAGAATAATCATGACCTACCTAAAGAAGTCTTCAATATCAAATTTCAAAACAAAATAGGACATGAAAGACGAGACTTGGCCAGAGCTAAATGAACTCTTTTAAAAACTAATCTTTGACTAAATCACTTTTCACTGTGTCTATGAAATTTGTTGAAGCCAAAAATTTATTAAATTGGTCATCAGACTTACAGATATAGGCCTATTTTGTGCTTTTTATTTTGAACGTTTGGAAAGGTGAGTCTGCTTGTGTTTGCTGTGATCAGGTGAGTCTGAGTTGCTTTTAACTCTGTTTGGCCTGTCTTAGTTTTAGGCCAAATATGGTTAAATTACATCTCTAACCAATTGTATCATATAATACATGTACACTAAAAGAGCCTGTGTAAAAAGTACTTGATTTCACTGGAATTTGATTTCACTTATTTGATATTTGCTTACACCTTGCAAACATGCAAATGTAACAATGTTTACCAAATTCGTAACAGCAACATCAATAAAAGTAAAATCTGGTGTCAAATCAGTACTTTTCATGGTGCTCTTTTTCTGCCAGGATGACCCTGTCATTCATATGTGCATTCAAAATAACCGTTCGTTCACATACATGTGAACAGTTCAAATAACCATTCGTTATTCAAAATAACCATTCGTTCACATTTATGTGAATGGCTAGCTGAAATGAATGTGTACTGCCTAACTGCCTATTCCCTATGCACATACAGTTAGCCATGCCAACTAGCCATGTGAATGCTAATTTCACATGGTACTGACAGGCATTCCTGTTCTATAAGCTAGCTGTAGGTGTTACAAGTAGTAAAGCTTGAACATATGTTATTTTGTTTATTATTTATATATTTATTTGTTTATTATTTATTTCAAGAATGCAAGAATGTTGTTTTCACTAAAGCATATATTAAAAGTTATAAGGATTATATATATGTGTACAACTTTGTACCCATGTAATCTTTCTTTTTTTTCGGGGGGGGGGGCCACAAAAATTTTGTTGCCGGTGATGGGGGGGCCACTAAAATTTTTGCTGGTGTTAGGGGGGGGCCTGTAAAAAATTTTTGCACCACATATTTTCTCTTCCAGCCCCCCCCCCCCCCCCGCGTTAATTGTGCTCGTTCCCTTATAACCTGGTATAATGATCAATGTACACAGCATGTTTCGCCAAATTTTATCAAGTAAATGCCAGTATATATCTCTAATTTGGAAGGTTCATTAAATATGCGTATTGGGAATTGGCTGAAAAAATGTCAAATGACTTTCAATAATCTTGTATCATAGTATCTTTAATGTACATAGCAAGTTTTGCCAACTTTGGTCAAGTCAAAACAGATAAATATCGCTAATAAATGCGGGATATCGGACCGCAGGCGGGCGAAGATTGCATTATAAGCGCGCCAACCCAAACTCACTGCATGGACATCACATTTACGAAATCGAAGTCCAAAGTCAACTACGTCATTGTTAGAATAAGAGAGGTTTTCCATAACACGGGAGCATACCACCACAAATTTTGCACAGATGGCGTTGCACTGGCATTGAAAAGGGTGCATGGGAGCATGGGAACGCGGGCAGTTTCCCTCGCTATGGGTAGGAAATGCATTGAGCAAGACACACTTCCGGGTTCGCAAAAAAACGAGGATCCCATTTACGGGGCGCTCAAATATAACTATTTGCTGTGATACATAGCAGAGGCGTATATGTTTGTGATGCTGAGAATAACATCAGTAAATAATTGACGGGTTTTAAAAGTTGACGTTTTTTGCGATGAAACAGACTTCTGAAGGTAGCTCGCTTGGGGAACACGTCATCCCGGCCGCTGTCCGCTTTGACCCCAGTAATTCACACTGGTTTTGGTCGGCCCCAGGTACCCAAGTCACTTCGACCCCGTCACACACTTTTGCCTACATGTCCACGGAGACGATTCAACATGTTCCACAACAAAGCCAAGACAAAATTGAAAATATCAATAAAATGGCTTCACAAAGGCTGAAATACACGATACTCGATGAAGTATGAAGTTTATGAAATGAAATCAAAATTGACAACACAAGTGTTTGTCTCGGGTAATACCACTTGAAGTTGAACTATTCTACAGACTGTATTCCATACAGTGCAGTATTTGTCAGTGACAAATTAATCTTTGCAATACATTTTTTTGCGATGAGCTGGAAATTTGATTAATATCGAGTTAATGTACATAAATATTCCGTTATTTACTGGGACACGTTTATTTTCTCGATCCGCTATCTGCGGACTACGTGCTGAAGTACATTGACTGTTCATGTCAACGATCGTTTCTCCCTCTGCAGAGTTTCTGTATCCCGTTCAACAACGCTAGTACCTCGATCACACGATAGTGACGCTATGTAGCTGTGCAGTATTGAAACTTATCATAAATGGCCACCTCGTCTAACAGTAACACGTATTGTCGGGATTATCGTACGGAAAAAAGACTGCAAAAGTAAGACTTATGAATCATCATCAGAATTGAACACATCATGATTGTACACGAGTATCAACCGTGAATGCACGTTGAGCTCGGCAGTTACACAAGCATGGTACGCTACATGCATAGCCCTACGAGTATGGCGACAGTGTCCGGCTTTGGCTACGCCGGGGGCTACGCCGCCTACCGGAGGTGGGAGGCGGCGTAGCCAAAGCCGGACACTCTCGCCATACTCGTAGGGCTAGCTACATGCACTGCCGCGATGCCGATCGTATGCATTCCAAGGCCTATCCCGGAATTTGTTTCACAAACAACCTCAAAGGAGAGCAAACATACTTCTATGGACAATGACGAATACGTTTCTTGGCGAAGCAAAATCAAAACAGTGCAGAAGTACATGAAGTAGGTCATGGCCTTGGACTCTGTGCACGAACCTGATTGGACACTTCAATACCTTTGACCCAAAGTTATTATTCATCAGCACTTCCATGCCATGAGGCTAGGTAGAGAACGTATTAGCCCTGCGTACGATGCTGTGTGTTCCGCTACAGCTAATAGCCCCGCTCACTGTGGTGAGCGGGGCTATTAGCTGTAGCGGAACACACAGCATCGTACGCAGGGCTAAGAATGTATGTACTCATTTCTGGCGATCGAGCAGCGAGGGAAACAATCAATTACCAAGGATAAAGCTAATTTGCTAAACGATATTTTATCTTGAATAGTGAGTTGAATGAGTAATAAAATATCATATTTTTAATGTTCAATACGAGGTTGAAACACGGAGGGACCGTGGTTGAAACCAGAGCTATCCAGCTGTTGCCAACCTGGACAAGCACTTTTCACAGCGCCCTCAAACAGTCGATTGTTTTCACTTGTCATACGCGGCGTAACAGAAAAATTAAAACTTTCATAACTTCATTAATATCCAAGCCACGCCCACCAAAACCTTTTCAGTTCTAGCCATTTGAATTCTGAAGATGTCTACCAAATTTGACTGAAATACGTTCAGCCGTTTTTGAGAAAATGGACCCACAGACAGACAGACACACAGACAGACAGACAGACAGACAGACAGACATCGCTGCGACATATGCTCACGTGTTCACACGTGAGCAAAAATTTTAAGTTTTCGCTTACATCTTCAAGTGGAGAGCGCATGCGCCTTAAAAGGGCAGATAGGATTACTTGGTTTGCTTCCACAAAGTGATTTTCCACCTCTAATATGACGTTGAAATCAGTCCCAAAAGCCACCTGAAACGAAAATAGTTACACACAGTGATGACTTAGTACCTTTGCCTTTGATTGTCTCTCGGATTAGTTGAAAAGGGTATTGATTCCTGTCCCTGAACAAAATGGGAATAACTTCCGTGATGATACGATAACACTTGCACCCCCAATTTCCTCACTAGCGGTCCAAATTTACTATAGAAAATAAAGGATAGGTTCAAACCATGGTGGTGAAAGGGTTACACTCAGTCGACAATGATGTGCCAAAATTTGTAGGTCGAACCTTTCCGATGATTTCGAGGCCAAGTCTATAGAATTCTTCCAACATGGACACTGTACTTGTGCCATCAGCCTTCTGCTTAAGTTTACCAATCAACATGTCGACGCTTGCGTTGAACTGATCCATTGAGAGCCGTAGAAATCTTAGGAAAGAACAACAAAAGATGTACGTGGCACTATTTATAACATTTCTGCCTGAGTTCAAAGTGTTTGAAGATGACGAATACACGTTCGTGTACGGCTTTTCAAGTACAGCGGAAGTATGCCGACTGTAAGACCATCAAAGAGAAGGTAACGTTTGAAGTTTATCTTGAATGACCAATGTACGTATCCATGGTGATGATACTGTAACAGGCGTGTTTCGATTACGGTAGTAGCAATGTCACCGAAATGTTATATTGCGTTGATCACATAGATATGAAAAATTACCTCCGATGGAAGGCTGGATTGATGATGGCCCTGCGTTTAGCCCATTTTTCGTGACAACGTTCCGATACCAAACCGTGACCCATAAATCGTTGACCATATATGGTGCCAAGCGTGTCATAAGGTCTAGCTCCTTTCGGACAATTCACCGTAACCAATAGATGCTTCGCCATCGACAAGGAACATTTTAAGAGAGTATGAACAGTAAATGTTTAATATGTAGTTTAGCTTTAGTTGTTGTTGCTTTTGTTGCTGTTGTTTTGTTGTTGTTGTTGTTGTTGTTGTTGTTGTTAGTGTTGTTGTTAGTGTTGTTCTTGTTGTCACATCCATTTAAGTGAATACCTTCATCAACACAAGGTAAATTCATGTACAAAGACTGTTATTTCTTTTCTCCAAGTTCGTTTTGAGATGGGTTTACATCTTTGCATTGAACATATCATTAATACGTTATTTATCCCAAGATAGTTCAAGATGAAAACATTTTCATCTGATTTTGTTTTTGTCATTTGGAAACTGATTGCTTTACACAAGTGCAAGACGTTGCTACTTATTGTTCAACTTATTTTCTCTGTAATCGTGCAAAATTCCAACATGATTTACATAATTACCTTCACAGCCACAACATCTGATATCATGACATACGTTTCATGTAAAACGGCAAACGTAAACACTCGGCCATATTTCTGCGACCTGTCAACCGGAGAATATTACGTAGTACATAACCAGAGAAGAATAACTTAATGACACCAACAACAGAGATTGATTAAACAGATCATTGCATGCATAAATCCTTGGTAAGATTTCAACTTAGGGCTGCCTATCAAAATCTACTTAGATACATATATGCATACATACATACGTAAGTACGTACATCCATCCATCCATCCGTTCACCAACCCTTACATACATACATACATACATACATACATACATACATACATACATACATACATACATACATACATACATACATATATATATATAATACATACATATATACATATATATATATATATATATAAGTATACAGATGTCCTCGAGGGAAATTACAGTGCTCAATGCAAAAAAGTAATCTGTTTATATATATATATATTATATATATATATATATATATATATATATATATATATATATATATATATATATATATAGATAGATAGATAGATAGATAGATAGATAGATAGATAGATAGATAGATAGATAGATAGATAGAGATAGATATATATATATATATATATATATATGTATAGATCACAGAAAATGACACTGCGATGGGAGTAACATTCAGGGCATGGACAACTAGCATTATATTTCTTGCATTTCTATGCTTCAAAATGAAGATTGTGATTGAGGTTGGCCTAGCTATTCACCGACAAATCAGAATGAAATACGCACTCTTTGGTCGTACGTATTGTTTGATGAAGGAAAAGACTTACCATTCATATACTATCGTTTGGAAGATCTTTCCATCAGAAATTCCTCTTTTAATCTCTGCCAAATTACCGAAAAGGAAACTGGAAATGGGAAACATTTGAATAAAAAAAATTAAAACAACAATAGGTTATCAGTTTTAGATGTATTATCATATTGTAGAAATAATGGGCTACACCGTGATCATTAACATTTATGGATTTTGGATGGTATCCCAGTTGAAGTTTACAAAGTTTTCTTTAAACAGTTATGTACTCCCATGCTTCAGTGTTTCAAATATTCTTATGAATCTGGGACATTATCCCTATCTCAGAGGGAGGGTTTATTGTCACTTTTATTAAAACAAGACGCACAGGGTAATGATAAAGACCCAATTTTTCTAAAAAATTGGCGGCCTTTGACTCTTCTCTGTTGTGACACCCGTATTTTAGCTAAGTGTCTTGCACTTCGAGTCAAGCGCGTAATCTCAGATATCATTCATGAAGACCAGACGGGGTTTATTCATGGTCGTTTTATTGCTGACAATATCCGTAGGCTCTTAGAGATTATTGAATGTTATGAGCGAGGAGACAAACCTGGTTTGATCTCCATAGCCGACTTTGAGAAAGCGTTTGACAAAGTGAGATGGGACTTGATTTTGAAATCTTTAGAATTTTTTAATTTTGGTCATTCTTTTATTACCTGGGTTAAAGTAATGTATAACAATATCTGTAGTCGCATTATAAATTATGGTCATATTTCTGATAAGTTTAATCTTTTACGCGGTGTTCGACAAGGATGTCCATTATCGCCTTATTTATTTGTTATTGCCGTTGAGATGTTAGCAATTCGGGTGAGAGATTGTCGAGCTATAAAAGGTTAAATACAGGTTTGATCGAAAGTAAAATTTCACAATATGCTGACGATACCAATTTTCCAATCCAGGCCACTCCGACCTCCTTTTCTGCTTTGCTAAATATTTTGAACGATTTTTCCTCTATATCTGGTTTAAAACCTAATTATGAAAAGTGTAAGGTGTTGCGCATAGGCTCATTAAAACTTACAAATTTCATTATTGACACTCCTTGTCCCTTAGAATGGACAGATGGCTCTGTGGATGTATTGGGTATACACATTCCGAGTAATTTAGCAGATTTACTTGACTTCAACTTTAGTCCTCGCATTGAAAAAGCTAGAAAGATACTGCAGCCATGGAAGGGACGTGGTCTTACCTTCTATGGGAAAGTTGCTCTTATTAAGTCTTTGGTCACTTCTCAGTTTACGTACTTATTTATGTCCCTCCCAACACCTGGGTTTGATTTTTTTAAGAATTATGAGACCCTTATTTTTAACTTCTTGTGGGATGGTAAACCAGACCGGATTAAGAGAGACACCATTTACAACTCATATGAAAAGGGCGGCCTTAATTTGACAATCTACGTGTCTTCAACTGGACACTTAAAGCTGCTTGGATTAGAAGGATTGTTTGCAATACCAGTATGTTTTGCAGCAAGTGGTATAATTCCATGCTTTCAGATTCTGGCGGTTCCCTTGTTTATTACGCCAATATTAATAACTGCGACTTTTCCACTTTCGACCATATCAAGTCTAGTTTTTTCAAAGAAATTCTTTTAGCATGGCTGCAGTATAACTATACCATGGTCAATAACGCTGACGATGCATGTCAAGCTTTTATTTGCTATAATTCTAAAATCTGCATTAATGGGCTTCCAATTCGATGGAAAAACCTATATGAGAATGGAGTTGTATTTATTAATGACTTACTGGATGTTAATTGCAAGTTTTATAGTTTTGACAAGTTTACCGAAACGTATGGTAATATATGTACGCATTATGATTATACACAAATCTTAAATGCTATTCCGAGTGCTTGGAAGAAGATGATTAAAAAATCAAAATCTTCCAAACTATTGGTGTGTAAGCCTAAATGTCGGAATAATAATTGCTTCTCTAGTGTTAAAATTAATCAAGATATCTACAATTATTTCTTAAAATTAGATTCATCTACTGATGTTCCTTTACACATCATAAGATATTGGCATGATATTTTAGATGTTATTATTCCCACTAACAAACTATTTGTACTTCCTTTCAAACTAACTATAGATACCAAATTGAGAAATTTCCAGTACAAACTGGTTATGAGGATTTTACCAACAAATCGTATGCTTCGTAAATGGGGCTTGATTAATTCCCCTATGTGTACTTTTTGCGAGGAGGTTGAAGAAGATTATTTTCACTTTTTTTTGGATTGTATTTATACAGCCAAATTTTGGCAAAGTGTAAAAGAGTGGTTTTATAGTGTAACCATACTAGAATAAAGCTAAACGCTCTGCAGTGTATACTTGGCATTGGTGACCAATTTAATATACTTGGTGATTTTGTTTTTCTAATGGGTCGTTTTCATATTTTTCGATGTAAATACTTAAACACCTCCCCAAATATCGATGGATTTAAATCTTATGTCCGTTCTGTGTACAAGACCGAAAAACGAATAGCTTTTACAACTGATAACCACGAGAAACATACAAAAAAATGGGGAGCTTTTGTCGCTCTTTTGGATGTTTGATTCTGTTCTGTTTTCTTGTCCTTTTTTTGTCTTGTGTAGTTTTTGTTTTTTCTGATTAATAAAAAATTATAAAAAAAAAATAAAACATTTATGGATAAGCGAGGGAATAAAGCCAAGAATTAACCCGAGCCCGTTAATTTTGGCTCTCCTCTCGCCCGCGCCCATACATAAACGTTAATAGTCAGGATGCAGTCTGTCAAGTCCAATACATTATCAACCAACCCAGTAAAACCGTCAAAATTTACGAAAATTTCCCACGCGAAAGATAACGAGGCCCAAGAACTTGTATTATACAAATGTTGTATTTACTGAACAATGATGTGTAGTGCAATACGCGACGTACTGTCACGCGCACTGTAAATTTTTTTTGCAACAGCGGGGATTTTAGGGGAAAGGCGCCTAAACGTGCCCCACAAGTGCTCCATTTTATTTCTTTTGGATAATGATTTTTTGTACAAACCATAGTATACGTTTAAGCTGTAAAGTTAAGATGTTTAAGATACTGTGAGTTGTTAATATTATTATTCATATTCACGGGCATGTAAACAGCCATTACTGTGTATTTGTGGTCAGTCACGAGGTTTAGCTCAACCAATTGAAATTCGATAGACAGGACATGGTAATATAACACTAGATATCAACAGCACTCTCATTTTGTAAAAGACGTTTTAATAATGTCATGATTACATGTACTAATCGCAAGTTAAGCTCTTTCATTTCCGAAAGTTATAAACTTGAAAACTAAAATACACTTTAGCGTTTATAAATTTGCATAAACTTGAAAACTTATGTTCCTTGAATATGCGGAGTGTATTAATGAGCATATTTGAGTATGCAACGAAATAAGAAACCAAGACAATGGAGAACATTCATTGATATTGATGACTGACCAAGCAACTGAGTGCAAGTTATACACTGATGTGTTTAACTTGCAATTTTTAATGCGTCACTGACCCTGGACGAGCTAATGAAATCTGTCTAACTTTATTCTGCATATAGTAGAATGCGACTCGGGAAATATATTCGGACCCTCAAACTTTTACAATACAATTTTTTTTAAATTCAAAATTGTATTTTTCCTCATTTAGTTATCACAAGGATAGCCACCATTTTGAATGTGATATCTTAGCAGAATGATATACGGAAATGCGCAGACTGACCGGAAGCGATTTTGCAGTGGTTGTTTGAGGTGGACACTCTTTCTCTGTATGTCTTTTCCTAACGATGTCGATTTGTACGACAAGTGCCTAAACATTGTGATCAACAGCTGCTGACGCACAGCAGTTTGGCCCCAGTGTGACCCCCAGAGGAGGCAAAACAGCACAAAAATAGTAAAATTTATGGGCAATTAAGAGAATCAACTAAATTAAGAGAATCAACTAAATTAAGAGAATCAACTTAACACAATAAACAACGAAATTAAAAGACAACAGTAGGCTGCCACTAGAGGGCACCCTGGCATTTGGCCATGCACCAAAACCTCATTAAATTACTATTACATAACTATACTTTTGTCATGCAAGGACCTAATGAGTTCTGAACTTTGCTGTGGCAGTTCGGGATCAGTGATTACAGTGAACCCAAATGTCAGAATTTGTTTTTACTTATGACAGTAAGTTAATAACAGTTGCTTCTGGATGATTTGCTCGATTTATAATGCTTGAAATTTTACCCGTCTGTGGTTCAAGATATTAGTTTTTACTCACGGCCCCTCCACAAGTGGAGGGACCATGTTTTTCTTTATGAGTCATTATTGTTTGACCTCAATCGCCCAGAAGTAAATGCCCAGTACCCATATGGCCTCATTACAATATGTATATGCCCCAATGGAAAAGAGTTCAGGTCAACTTTTTCAAGACCCTCTTAAATTCTTCCTCCTGGTTGGAGCTGTACTTTTGTGGACATCGCCGACGTGGACACTATGAGAAGTCCACATAATTGATCGAAAGAAGTATTCTTTCTCTCCAGTTAACGTATAACAAAATGCTTTACGTTTCCGATGGCTAAAGAATGCAGTGATGCATGAATTACCTGCTGTACTTTGGTCCAGGCATATGTGCAAACTTCAGACGGATGTAGGCAATGTAAAGAAGATATAATAATCCAGTAATAACCAATGGTAACAGAATAACGACGCAGATACTGGCGATCAGGTAACCGAGGGTGAACACATTAAACGCCATTCCTGATGAACAAATGTTCTCCACTTGGTAAAAGCTGGGCTTAGCTGGGAAACCCTGTCACTCTCGCTTTGTTCTGTACTGAACGCAGCTGATACTGTAAATGCCCAGTTTATGACGTGACTCTCCTATAAAAAAGGGGGATAAGGCCGTGGTGGCATTCTTTGTGTAAGGGGCTGTGGATAATTAAAACACACGCACAGTAAACGCAATTTCTCTCCATTAGCAGTGGTGGCAGGGGCTGTATTTCGATTACCGTGCGCAAAATTCGCACTACATTATTTTATACCGTATTATCTCGCTACAAGTTTTTATATATCGCAAAATATCGCGATGTATGGTTTTGCGTGTACCTTGGCCAGTGCAGTACGGCACCGGCTCTACACCAGCATTATTCTTTTGACGAAATGTGGTAAAGTGCTTGTGTAAAATAACGTAACTATCATTTTGGACACACTGTTTCAATTTATTTCATTCTGACGGTTGCGTCATTGTCGAGTTGGCAGAAAATGTGTCAAAAAAGGAAAAAGTTGCAGGTGATTCGTCGGATTACAAAGATTCGGTTTGTTACCGCATCGTTACAATTTGTCGCAATATCATAGCGACGTAATTACGGATTGTAGGTATGCTAATACAGGATGAGACTTGGCTGGATTTTCGTATTTTCAACTTCCGTTTAGGGGAGGGGCGCCGGGCGGAGGGGGGTTGAAGTCAAACACAATTAGTTGCGTTTACCGTGCGCGTGTTCTAAACACTGCAAGATTGGAGGTGCGAACTTTTTATAGACTCAATTGTTTGTAGTGTTAATTTAGCTTCCCTGCACTTCACGACACTTGCTCTCATTTGCATACAACTTTGCACCTTGTATTTTGAATTAGATGTAATTATCCACGGCCCCTAAGATGACACTGAATAATAAATACAAAGACTCGCATTCTAGTAAATGTGGCTTTTTTCGTCTTTATTGATCACACAAGGTCATACATATTTCCAAGTTATCATCGTATCTTTGCAACCAAGAGATGCTCTTACTTTACTGACGGGACCTGAGGGGGATTTTTTAAAATTTCCGTGCATCGGTGGTGAAGGTCTAGGCCAGGGCGTTAGGTAATTGGAAGATGAAAAGAATGAATTACAACATTAAAAAGATATTCCATTCCGAAAGACCTGAAAATAACAGTTATGAAATTAACAACGTACCACATGGCTGTTTTGATGTCAAAATGTACTCACTGCAATGTAGCACAAAATTATGCACCGTACGGTTTATCATAGAGTTCAAATATTAATGCAGAGAGATACAACATCCTCGGCGGTGGCTCATTATTTCAAGGACCACAGATATACGGGTATTTTGGTGGAAAATCCTATATCATACATTCTATCACTTTCGTGGTTTTTTTTCCACAGCCAACTTCCTATTCCATGTTGCCATATTTTAAAGTTAAAATATAAAGAAAATGAACCAAAATACGGGATTACGAAGTCAAATAAAAGGTTAACCCACAAAAGTTGAATGCATTAGCGCAATAGGTCATTTATTCTAAATTTATGGTAAACCTAAACATAGAAAGAAAAACTATTAATACATGCAAAGATTTTTGGAGTGTCAGATACCTATCCCCAAGGTTGTCAGATAGTTAAAGGAAGACACAAGAACCGTAACTGTTGAACCCATTGCTTTGAGATCTAAGATGTACCAATATGTGGCAAATGATAGTAGCTAGATTGCAAAATGAATGCTGATGAACCTTTTAACAAAGTATATGAAATAACAGTGATGAAGATACATTTCTTTAAGTGTAACATATGTTCTATACTATTAAAACCAGTGGAAGAGAAAGACCTTTGTAACTAGTTATTCATATGACGAAAGGTGCCTTGATGAAAAGCGGTAGCATCTCAGCTGTGCCATGATATATCTGACGTATGGCTTTCTAAGTTTGGTCAGGTTTGTCCATATGCCAATTACCCTACTATACTGCAAGAATCAACAGGGCATGCTTAGAATCCTTACGCATCTTACACGCAGTTTATGATGAAAACATCAATCAGTGTCAAATGAGGTCTGTATATTGAATGTATGCATTGTATTAAAGGGAAAGCGGCTCCACACATCGCCTATACTGTTTTTCCGTTCTCTGTGTTCATGTTTGATTTTATGTGTTTGGCTATTGATGTAGATATAAGCCATATAAACCGTCTTTACAATTCAGTTCATTCCATCATCGCATTCAACGCATAGTGATGTAATTTTGACAGCCCTCCTTGGGTTTAAGAGTTCCAGTTTCACCAATGTCGTAAGACTGACCAGGAATCCATTTGAAATCAAACAGTGGCAACAGCTTTGCGAAGATTACTTTGATTTCGATCTGAAAGATGAATGGTCAAATCAATTAAATAAATAAATAAATATATATATATATATATATATATATATATATATATATATATATGTATTATTCAAATCATATATATATATATATATATATATATATATATATATATATATATATAGTGTGTGTGTGTGTGTGTATGTGTGTGTGTATGTGTGTGTGTGTGTGCGTGTGTGTGTACATATCCTAATAGCCCGATTGTAGATGTTACACAGTCTGATAGAGAGTTGACCTGATTTGTGGAAATGAAGAGATCTGTTTGTAAGCGAAGCAAAAGTTGACGCTTTGGTTTCTGTAATCCACGGCCAAGGAAAAGCAATCCTTTGGTAAGCACTCCTTGAATCTCGTTTTGCTCATAGAGAGTCAATTTAAAGACTTTGTTGCTTTTTATAGTTTTCAACGGAGTTCTAATCAAATTCTGCTTAATATTTGATATTTATTTATACGAAACTGGTTTGTAGTCAACTAAGGCGATGAAAGTGCTAAATGCATTTCTGCAGTGCAATGAAACAGTCTGTAGCCTAACCACTACAAGTATCTATCTATCTATCTATCTATCTATCTATCTATCTATCTATCTATCTATCTATCTATCTATCTATCTTCTATCTATCGATTGATCGATCGATCGATCGATTGATCGATCTATAATATATGTGTGTTTATGTCTGTGTCTGTGTGTATCATCAGTCTGGCGGAGTTTCACCACACTCTGTTGCATTAACTTATTTTAAAAACAATACACACAAATATATGACATGTACACATTACCTGTGCGAAATTTTGACCTATGCAATTCCGTGGTCCCATTGAAAATGGAATGCTCGCGTTTTGTGTGCTGTTGAGAAAAGTGAAATCGGTTTTTTTTTGAAATCTTTGCCAACAAATATTTCGAAATGTCTAACAGGGAATCTGTATTCTTCAAGAAATGATGGTGAGGAGAATGTGTTTGATATGAGACATCCAGGTGTAAATCTAATGCGAAGGTAGTCTTGGATATGATCCGAATTTTTTACACGATTGTCTTTTTCATTACTGAGACATGTAACTGTTTCACGATCATAAATCACTCACATTGCATCGGCATCGTTGAAGCGGTCAGGATTGAAGGCATTAGCGTCTTTAAAATACTCTTCGTGTCGTGCCATGGTGAACAGATCGATCTGTACATGTGTGAATGGATCAGAGAAAGAGTAGTTTTGTGATCAACCTGGAGTGTGCACAGGTCGACTTCATTGGTCGCTCTGCAGTATCTTGACATTCTTAACATTTATATTACAATTAATTACACCATGAAAGCTGACTTTGACTGATTTTATACAATACGGGGTAAAAGTACTCACTTATCTTCAAACGGTACCTGGCCTGTCTGAACAAGATATTGCAGGTTTGATAGTTGCCAAATATTGAAATTGTGCCTTTATGGGGGAACTTCAAGTTTCTAACAGCTCAATCCCAATCAGTTCAGAAGAAGTGTTTGAAAGTAAGTTGAACAAACAGGAAAACATATAATAGATGTCTGAGTGGTAAACAAATTGCAATCGTGTTCTGAACCAAAAATAACCGTTAACAATTCTATTAAGTTCGAATCCTTTCATTTTATCGAATGACACATATGCGAAAATGTTTTTGATAAATGAGAAAGATGTGCTGTGTTCAGTTAGAATGCAAAACCTGAGCCTCATAGGTTCAACGCTTCGCATGATATATTCTTATGATTTGCTCGATATTTTTTATCTTCCATATATAGCCTACCACTGGCTATTAACAAAATGTTATCAACGTAATCACTCTGAATAGTATATTTTTGTAAGAACTATTTTGCTGTTAATAATAGAACCCAGCACTGGCACTGCTAGACCGATTTGCTTCTGGGTTTGAACGAAATTTGATCTTCATACTCTTGCCAAAAGTCATATAATAGCTTGAGCAAATTTCCAATAGTAATTAATAGAACCCGATAGACAAATAGCCCTGCTAGAATGATCACGGCGTAAGTATGTTTATCGGGGTGTTTTTCACGAACAAAACAGTGAATTGGATCTTACCGTTATGTTAGAATTACCGGGTACTCTAAATCCAGCCACCGTTTCCTCCTTTTCGAGAAAGCGTGGAACTGCTGGTCCAGAAGGGTACATTCGAAGAGTCTCCTTCACGACCTAAAGAGATATGACTATTTGTTGGAATAGTCTGTAAATCTAAGCTCATTGCCGTCATTTCTCTATTGTGGACTGCAGATTCTTCTCTCTTTTAGGACACACATTCTTGATCAACAGATTATATTGCTTTTGAGCACACCCCTTGCCCGTGCAACAACTCAAAAGACGATCCCCCTGTAACGAAGTACGCGCCTCGAAAATGAAAGAATTACACTTTTGCCTAAACTTCCCCCGATGAAACTTTCAATCACTCTCTTTCGAAATCAAGAATATAAATCAGGGGTCTCTGTGCAAAGTTTGGTAGAAACAGAGAAAAATAGGCTAACGTTTACCGATACTTTCGCCATCACTGTGTTAAGTCTGTTTGGGAGAAATTTCGATTTTCAAAAAAACTAAGACAATGAAAATTGTTCTTGTTCCAAGAACTTTAAAATGACCCCCCCCAGAATACTATGTTCTTGTTCCAAGAACTTTAAAATGACCCCCCCCCCCCCAAGAATAGTAAACGTTTCAGAGTCTCGATATTTGTCCCCGTGGCGCATTCTACCTTATAAAGCAGAATAGTCTTTTGGGACATTCAGACAATCGATCTCTCATCTCTTTACAATACTTCTGGTATGGTGTTTTTGGAGTAAATGAAGTTGGCACTGTCTTACTTTTATGGCAATCGAAAGCTGCGAATTCCCTGTGCCAACTTCACATAAAAGACTAAATGTAGCTCGATAAAGAGCATGCATTCGAAGAGCAGATTCACAAAATCTTCTGACCAATGCCGTGGTCTAGAGGAGCATGCATTCTAAGAGCAGATTTTCAAAATCTTCTGACCAATGCCATGGTATAATTTGATCGTTACCCACATTTGGTTGAATGAATTCACCATGATCATGATATCGCAATGATAATTACGTTCACTTTATTAGTTAGATTGTTAATTAAAACACCATACCTGAGACATATATGTAAATTTCGACAAATCCTCGAATTTAACTTCCATTCTTCCGCAGAGAACTTCCTCTATTTCCATCCTTAATCTAGTTTGAGAGATATAATAGGTAACAGCAATGTCTTTCAGAAGCCTGTCAGAACAACTAAAAAAGCCTCGAGTTTCTTGTTGCACTTGCAGAGCCGGCAAGTACATTCAACATCATTTGATTTCTTGCCAGTTTTATAAAACCGGAACAGACAGACAGTGCGGCGAAAGGTTATGAATACAGAAGTTTTAAAAGGCATAATACTCAATTGAACGTCATGCAGCCTAGATTCTTGTGGATATGTAAGTCGACGTACATAAACATGTATTGTTCTCGCTCTTTCTATTGATTGCTTGCATTTAGATTGCCGTGATCAAGCTTGATTCGTGCATTTAAATTTGTTGATTGGTCGGTCGGTCGGTCGGTTGATTAATTGATTGACTGTCTTATAGATTGATCAAGCGAACGATCTTCTTCGTATATCCTGCGGGATCAAGTCCCAAACAAACAAATCTTTGAATGAACAATAGTCGCGAAAGAAACAAAAACGTCGTCGAATTTACAATGAACGAAAAATGGAAATTTAACCAATAGAGAAGAAGTCGCAGTTGACTGGTTTGTCAATATGTCTAGACTTCATTGTGTTAAAAAGCAAGAGAGATCACAGTATTTCGATCGCGGGTAACATATCCATGACACTTTTCACACCTCCAAGGAATGGTGAAAAGTCAACTTAAATCCATGATTTGTTTGGAGGAAGGGGCTGAAAAAATATAAGAGCGCGCGGGATCCCTACAAATGCATTTAGGAAAAGCTGAGGCAATTTATACGGCCCGGAGACACACTAACATAAAATGTGGTACACTTAGTAAGATATATATATATATATATATATATATATATATATATATATATATATATATATATATATATATAATAGCCATATATAGGCAATGTTGCCTAAAACTTGTCACGGAGGCTCAGCGGCGCTAACAACAACTTGGTTTAAATAAGAGATACGTTATTCATTAATGTGAAAGTTTTGCGGCGATTCTGTGTTTATTTTTTGTTATGCAGAGTTACTGTGACGGAACTCCTGCCGTCTATTTCATAGATACCACAAATAGGTTCTACACATTAATATCTTCTAATAAACGTCTAAATATAGATATCTCACTCATATCTTGGCGCTATGACTTACCTTTCCAGAATATCCGGGTTTCTAACAAGTTCCATCAGCATGAAGGCAGCTGTATTAGCAGATGTCTCCTGACCTGGGAGTCGACAAGAGATGTTTATCCCATCATGATGAAAACTCGGATGCGAACGTAAAGTTAATTTCTACAACAAATAGTCTATAATACCACGCGAATCTATAAATATTCACAAGAAAGTGTCACCAAAGAATTTTACATTTAAATATCATTTTCTTTCATCGCCTTAATTTGCCGTTTTGATGACTAAAGGACACTCTCCGAAAATTACCAGTTTTTTACGCTCAGATAGGTATGATAACTAGTCCTTCACAAAACTTGATTGAAAACTCATGCCCTCACCTCGACATTACACTAAAAGCACAGAAGCATTTTCCCAATATCCAGTTTTTAATTTTAAAATATTAGTACTCAAGATAAACAGAGATGATCTTAATTCCTACCTGCGAGAAAAAACGTGACGAAGTCATCTACAACATCCTCCATCTGATACTCCGGATTTTTCAAGTAATCTACAGATATAAGTTCGAAAACGCGCAATAGTAACTATCTGAAATAAAGCAACATCAGTAAACGAAGGAAAAGCTTCACATATTGATTATAGAAATAACGGGCGACGCACTGACCATTAACGTTTTTTTATGGGCAAAGGCAATTCAAGAGAAAGCCAAAACTTAACTGGCGAGGCTTGCCGAGCCCGTTAATTTTGGCTTTCCTCGAGCCCGGGCCCAGAAATAAACGTTAATGGTCAGCGTGGAGTCTCTTATTTCCATTATATTATCAACGAACCCCAAAAACGGTCAAAATTTACGAAAGTTTCCCACGCGAACGACAACGGGGCCCCGGAACTTGTCAGTGAGTAGTGCGCGCCCAGTAAAACTTTTGCAAATCCAGAGATTTTTTCAAAAAAGTGTCTAAACTTGGCCCACAAGTGTTCCTTTTTATTTTAAGATTGATTATGATCTTTGTACAAATTACGATTTACGTTTTAGCTGAAAAGTTACGCTGTTTACGACATTGTTCATATTCACGGGCACATAAACAAACCATTATTCCGTATTTGTGGTCGGTCATATGGTTCAGCTCGACCAATTAAAATGCGACGGACAGGGCATGTTAACATAATACATATTATTCCCCCGATATCCTGTCATTCTCTTCAATTTTTACGATATTCAAGGTGTAAGTAATGTTTTAATTAATTGTATATTACTTCAATTCCGTCCAGAAAATCCATTTCCTAATCCTCTCCTTGAATATCTTAAAAAATGTTGTATCAGCCATGCATACTCCAAAATGCAACGTTGTTGTTGTTGTTGTTGTTGTTGTTGTTGTTGTTGTTGTTGTTGTTGTTGACGACAATTGAATTCAAATAGTTTATACAATTACTTAAACTGTTCACCTGATGCTTTGAGAATATAACCCAGCACATCATCTTCCTTTACTTCTTCTCCGTTCAATCTTGCGGCTAGTCTCTTTTCTATCACGTCTCGCCCCGTCTTACGAAGGAATCTAACAGTTGCACGCACTTCCTCTCGGTGTCCTCTGCTCCAAGGATTGTACTGATCGAGAAGAGCACGGGGTTAGTTTGCTGCCTATTTTAGTGAGACCCTTTTGTAAGCAAACTTTGGTATTTCGGTGTATTCAAGAATGAAAAAGTTGGGCGGGAAATTTATCCACAATGAACAACAGTCGTCTGTGTAACGATAATTACACCTGCATGCGAAGACACATGATGAATCAAATGGTAACTTTCTAGTAAAAGTATTAAAGAGTAAGGCAAATAATAAAAATTTTTTCACTTACATCTTCAAGTGGAGAGCGCATGCGCCTTAAAAAGGCAGATAAGATGAGTTGATTTGCTTCCATAAAGTGATTTTTGGCCTCAAATATGACGTTGAAATCAGTCCCAAAAGCCACCTGCAACGAAAATAGTGACACATAGTTGACGACTTTCTACTTTGCCTTTGATTGTCTCTCAGCTCAGATGGACAGAAAAAGGTATTGATTCCTAGCGCTGAACAGAGATAGAATAACCCCTGTGACACGATGTGCAAAAATTGTTGTTCGAACCTTTCCGAGGATGTCGAGGCCAAGTCTATAGAATTCGTCCAACATGGACACAGTGCTTTCGCCATCGGCCTTCCTCTTCAGTTTACCAATGAGCAGATCGACGCTTGCGTTGAACTGATCCATTGAAAGCTGTAGAAATCTTTGGAAAGAACATTTAAAGGTTTATGTGCACTGTTCACAACGTACCTGCATGAATTCAAAGTGTTGAATATAACGAACAAACGTTCGTGGCCGACTTAGCAAGTAGGGCCCGCGGAAGTATATCAGCTGTAAGAGCATTAAGGTAGAATGCGCTTCGGGGACAAATAGTTGGACTCTCAAATTTCTACAATTATTTCTGGTCTACAACTTGTAAGCTTTTACCGTCTTAGTTTATTGAAAACCAAAATTTTATCTTCCCCATAGAATTAACACAGGAATGGCGACTATTTTGAATTTCAAATATCGCAAAATGTCGGGTAATTTGATTCGCTAGTTCCAAACTTTGCACGCAGAATCCAGGTTCTCATAGCTGATTTGGTAAGAGAATGCGTCGAAAGTTTCATTCAGCAAAGTTTGAGCCAAAAGTTTAAAGGTATACAGTCACCTGTAATCTAAATATGCCCATATATGGTCAAAGGGGCGTTTCTTGGTATTCAAAATACCCATGTGAGGGCGCTGTTTGTTAAAAGCGGCCACCCCGCTTAAAATCTGTGATTGGTTAGATTTCTCTTTCCATGGTAACTGCGACAAAATTGGAACAGGTGACATACCTTAAGTTTTCACTTTCAAGGCGCGTACTACCTTAAAGAGAACAAAGGTAGCATTGGAAGTTTGTCTTGAATGACCAACGCACAGAATGACACTGTAGCAGTAGTGCGTCGTTTACGGTACGACAACGTCACCGAAATTTTATAACACGTTTATCGCTTAGATATGAAGACTTACCTCCGATGGAAAGCTGGATTGATGACGGACCTACGTTTAGCCCATTTTTCGTGACAACGTTCCGATATCAAACCGTGACCCAAATATCGTTGACCATATATGGTGCCAAGCGTGTCATAAGGTCTAGCTCCTTTCGGACAATTCACCGTAACTAGGAGATGCTTCGACAAGGAACGTGTTGAGAGAGTATGAACAGTGAATGTTTATGTAATTTAACTGCAGTTGTTGTTGTTGTTGTTGTTGTTGTTGTTGTTGTAGCTGCTACTGCTGCTGCTGCTGCTGCTAGTGTTAGTGTTGTTCTTGTTGTCAAATGTAATTCATAATTCAAGTGTATACCTTCATTACCATAAAGTAAAGTCATGTTCAAAGACGGTTTCCTTTCTTTTCTCTAAGCTAGTTTTGCAGCGGGAATATATTTCTCCATGTCTGTGCCCATCCCAAAATATATAATTCAAGATTAAACCATTTTCATCTGACTACAAATATGTTGTTCGTAGCAATGATTGCCAAATACAAGGGCAAGATGTTGCTTCTTACTGTTTACTTATTTCCATATAATGATGCAAAGTTTCAACGTGATTTACTTTATTTAATTACCTTCACAGCGACAACATCTGATATCATGACATACGTTTCATGTAAAACGGCAAACGTAAACACTCGGCCATATTTCTGCGACCTGTCAACCGGAGAATATGGCGTCATTCTTAACCAGTAAACCTACTACAGAGATTGTTTAAACGTAAGATTTCAACTTTACGACTGAATATGAAACTTTACATACGTACATACCAACATACTTACATACCTACCTACCTACCTACCCACCCACTACCTACCTACCAACCTACCTACCTACCTACCTATCACATGTCTACCTACCTACCTGCCTACCTTCCTACCTGCCTACCTACTACTTATCAACCCACCCCTCTACCTACCAACCAGCCAACCCGACAAACCCAACCAACCACCAATCCACCTACCCACCTTATACATACATGCATAAATACATTATACAGACAGACAGACAGACAGACAGACAGACAGGCAGACAGACAGACAGACAGACAGACAGACGGACATACATACATACATACATACATACATACATACATACATACATACATACATACATACATACATACATACATACATACATACATACATACATACATACATACATACATACCGATCAGCATGCGCATCACATACAATGACACTGCGAAGTAGTAGCATTCACAACATGGACAAATCAGGAAGAAATACGCAGCATATGGTTGTACGTATTGTTTCATTAAGGACAAAGACTTACCATTCATATACTATGGTTGGAAAGGTCTTTCCATCAGCAAATCCTCTTTTTAGTTCTGCCAAGTTACCGAAAAGGAAACTGGGAATGGGGAAAATAGGAATATAAATAAGATACAATCATGGCTTGGGTAATGATTTTACAATTTTAGATGTATAATCATATTAGAAGATATCTACAGCACATTCATTTTTTCCAAGACGTTATTATATTGAAATGATTCACTGACGTTATTATTGAAATGATTCACTGCCGTCACAACTTGGGTTCGTTGATATTCGAAAGTCATGAACTCTAAAAAATTACAGTCTCCGAGGCGTTTATGAATTTGCACAAAAACTTGACAAATCCACAATTTCAGTAATAAGTGTGTTCATTTACACTACAGAATGTACGAATAAGCATATTTTGAGTAAAATTTCTATATAATAAACTATTATCAATGGAGAACACTCATTTCTGATACTGTGCACTTATGACGCCACCGACCGATGTGTTGCTCTCGGTCATGGGACGAATAATGAAATCTATATGCTTCGGGGACCTATATTCGGACTCTCACACTTTCACAATACTTCACTGGTCTGCCACTTGTTCGAGTTCATTTTAAAGCTCTTGAAATGCAACAAGCTCTCACCGTCTTATCTTTTCTTTTGAAAATCGAAATTTGTATCATAGAGTATAAAGACAACTTGGATTACGGCCATTTTGAATACCAAATATCGGTAAATGTTAGAAAACATGTTTCTCTAGTCCATAACTTTGCACGGTGACCCCTGATTTTCATTCTTGATTTGGTAAGAGAATGGTTGAAAGTTTCATAAAGGAAAGTTTGAGCAAACGTTTAAGTTTTTCACTTTTGAGGCGCATACTACCTTAAGGTAATACACCTCGAAAGTAAAAGACTTAAACTTTTGCTCAAACTTTCCTCAGTGAAACTTTCAACCATTCTCTTACCAAAGCAAGAATAAAAATCAGGGGTCATCGTGCAAACTTTGGTACTAGAGAGACAAATAACTTGCGATTTCTCGATATTTGAAACTCAAAATGGCCGCCATCCCTGTGTTAAACTCTATGGGAAAAAATAAAATTTTCGAATTTCAAAAACCTAAGACGGTGAACACTTTCGCCAAGAGCTTCAAAATGAGCCCCCACAAGAGATAAGTCTGAAGAAAATTGATAAAATATGAAGGCCCGAATTTCTGTCCCCGAGGCGCGTTCTACCTTAACTTGTATATTTGTAGGGCATACACTACTTTAGCAGTATGATATGGGGTTATCTTCGGAAATGCGCAGACTGACCGGAAGCTATTTGCAGGTGGATCTTTTTCTAGCTGCTGACCGATGTGTCGATTTGTAAGACAAGTGCATAAACATTGTGATCAACAGCTGCTAACGCATTGAGGTTTGACCGAGGTTTGACCCCAAGGGCTGTTTCTATAACTCGACAAGGGCCATGGACGGGGTCATTATGAAAACTGTGGTTCTTTTATTGACATAGCTCAGGTCGGGGACTTCATGCTGGTATGAACAACGAATACATAATATTATTCAGATTCAACACGATAGAATAAGTGTGACCGTTAACGGGGCTTAACAGTGTCCTTTGGCTGTCATAGTATGACGTCATCGGTTTGTGCGTAGGATTGTGGCTGGTAGTACCATGGTGCGCTCGCTCTGTTTACACATAAAATCTCAGGGACTGCCCATATAAGAGAGACCACTATAAGAAGATAGCGACTATAAGGGTGACCCCTCACATAGGTTTTGACTATATATCGTGCGGTTAAAATGTCTACAGTCAACATTGTTGGGGGCGTGAAAGACCGAGCGATGCAAGAGATTAGGTGCCAAGAGTTTTACTTCCTTTCCAAATTTTTAATCTTGAAATACTCATGAGATACATGTACCTTTATTTACCCGCAGAAAACGCCTTTGATCACAATATATCATGCGCGTCTTTGGAAGCACCTTTTCACCCAAAGTCGAGAATTTGTTTTTACTAACAACAGTTGATAACAGTGGCTTTTGGGAGATTTTCTCAATTTATTAGGCCTATCAGAGTTTCAAGATATTCGTTTTTTCTCTATGAGTCATTTTCGTGTGACCTCAATCACAGAGAAGTAAATGAACAGTACCCATTGGCCTCATTACAGAATGTTCCCGGCCCAATGCAGAGAGTCAAGGTCTCATGATATGTCGACGTTTACAAGACCCTCTTAAATTCTTCCTCCTTGCTGAGGGTATACTTTTGTGGACACCGCCGACATGGAGACTATGAGGGGTTCACATAGGCTTATGAAAGCGCTCTGAAAAAGCATTCTTTCTCTCAGATTTAGGGACTGGTCAGTTTCTTCGGCCTGGGGGGCGGTGGATTATTTTTTGCCGACGTCAAAAAGTGGCTGACCCCCTATTCCAAATTTTGAAAACAGGGTGACCCCCCCATCCCAAATTTCGAAAACAGGGTGAACCCCCCCCCCCTGCGCGACAACTGTAAAACAAAAGGTGGACATAATATATATATATATATATATATATATATATATATATATATATATATATATATATATATATATATATATATATATATATATTTTTACATACATTTATATTTTAACAGTTATTCTGTGTTTTAGTGAAATTGTTGACATGTCAGTTGTAAGATAGGAATTTCAAAGTGTCAGTCTTGAAGTTTGAATACAGTAGGGTACATTTGAATGAGTTGTGAATGTATTTCACATTTTCTATGCTTAACCAGATGTCCTGAACAGAAATGGATGTCAATCATTAATATCAAAGAGGAAAGTGCAGTAAATCAAAAATTTTGATGGGTGTTAAGACTTTCCAGCCATCCAATGAAATCTCCTGAGCAGCCATAGAGAGACATTTTCGCTAAATCTGTTGTGTGCAGTGTCTGCGATGACCTTTTCTTGTAACATTGTAACATTCAAACCATCAAAGCACAGCTAATAATGACAAAAACTGCCTTTTTAACTGTTATTTTGTCATAAAAAAGCATCATTCTACAGAAAACCTGAGACACAAAGGAAAACAGTTGCATTAATGACAACGAAAGATATCTTGTCATTTTTCTATCTCTAAAATAAGTCACTTTATCAAATATATATTGTGAAATATTTGTGCATGTTGCTTTCTCATACTGAATTCTCATACAGAGAACAGAAAAGTATCAGGAATTTGTCATGCTTTTCACTTTCACTTAGCAAACATCAAGATATCTCTGGCATATATTTTTGATTTATTACAGTATGGCGCCCGAAGGGAGCGGAGAAAAATATGAAACATCCTGATACCTCTGATATATATTTCTTGTATATTAAAGTCATGCACAGGAAGGGCGTGCTGAAAAATGTCTGATATATTAAAGTAATGTGCTCGAAGAGCACGCTGAAAAATATTGAACATACAGATATCTCTGATATATGTATGCCTGATATGTTAAAGTTGGGCGTGCTGAAAATATGTCTGATTATTAAAGTTACGCGCCCGAAGGGCGCGCCGAAAAATGCAACTGAATGATGAAATTTGTGACTGACACGATGCATTTTAGGCAATGATGAGCCTGTGTCGAAATTCAAAAACACACTGACCCCCCCTATTGGGCATTTCAAAAACATGGTGACCCCCCCCCATGAATCCACCGCCCCCCCCCCGCGCCGAAGAAACTGACCAGTCCCTTACAAATGATGATATAGTTTACGTTTCCTGTGACTAAAGAATAGAAATGTTAACGTTGGTGAATGCCATCATGCATGAATTACCTGCTGTACTTTGGTCCAGGCATGTGTGCAAACTTCAGACGTACGTAGGCAATGTAAAGAAGATATAATAATCCAGTAATAACCAATGGTAACAGAATAACGACGCAGATACTGGCGATCAGGTAACCGAGAGTGAACAGGTTAAACGCCATTTTTGATGAACAAACGTTCTGCACTTGGTAAAAGCTGGGACACCCTGTCACTCTCGACTTGTTTTGCACTGCGCTACTCTCAGCTGATACAGCAAATGCCCTATGACGCTTGGCCTTTAACCCTGAGTCACATTTCGCAGCATTGTTCTCACTGCCATGACAAACACCACAGGCGCCTGTGGGCTAGGGAGTCTTCTGGATTGGTCGATTCTCTGCCCGATTTTTCGATCCCGTACTCGATTTGCCCGCCACTGCGACCTAAATACTCCCTTACAACTTAGGTTGCAGTGGCGGGCAGATCGAGTACGGGATTGATAAATCGAGCAGAAAATCGATCTATCTAGCTGACAACCTAGCCCACGGTCGCCTGTGCCTAACAGCTGGCTAGATGAAGGTCCCATCGGCATGGCGTCAAATTCCCATTTTGGTGAACACAGCGCCGCCAGCGGTGGAATGAAGCTAGACCCGGTGATCAGTGTAGTGAAGCATTCGATATTTTTGAGTATGAGGACAGGGTAACGTTTTTACCTGAATGAAGCATTTTTTTCCCAATTCATGCTTTTTCTTAATATTGTATCAATTTGAGACAGAGCACTTTTTATGTGAGAAGACAAAATCAAGAGCAACACGTTTTAACATTTTAGCACCACAACTTCAACATTGGCATTCTAAGATGATGCTATATTGCCGATGTTGTTTCAATGCCGTCGTATTGCACTTGCATGGCACTGAAATTTGTGACATGGTTGACATGACTTAATTTGCACAGGATTATGTGGATCAAACTTTGTTGACAGGTTTATGTCGAGTATATCGAGAGGCAGCTTGGGTTCGGTTTTGTGTCTACAGTTCAGATATACCTTGAAATTGGGGCAACCATCACCTCACAGTCATGGTCCTCATTGCAGCGTGTAATTTTATTACAATATCAAGATGCAAATTTCCATAAGAGAGAGAGAGAGAGAGAGAGAGAGAGAGAGAGAGAGAGAGAGAGAGAGAGAGAGAGAGATGGCCTCGTGTGAAATTACAGTGCTCAATGCTGAAAGCAGATCATTGTAAATAATAACAAAAATTACGTCAAGTACAAAGTAAATATAGCTGTTACCTAATTTGCATGTATCTAGCGATCATCAGACTTTACATCCTGAGGGTAAAAGAAGTCTGATGATTGCTAGATGCATGAAACTTTGTTACAGATATTAATTACTTTGTACGTGAAAGAATTTGTGTTTGAGATAGATAGATAGATAGATAGATAGATAGATAGATAGATAGATAGATAGATAGATAGATAGATAGATAGATAGATAGATAGATAGATAGATAGAGAGAGAGATAGAGGGATACATACATACATAATACATACATACATACATACATACATACATACATACATACATACATACATACATACATACATACATACATACATACATACATAGACACATAGACACATAGATAGATAGAAAGATAGATAGATAGATAGATAGATAGAGAGGAAGATCGATTAAAGCCATTAACATTTACGTTGTAAGCTGCTAACGAGTTACTTGGTCGGGGCGAGGAGACCCCCCTCCCCCCGGCGTTGGTAATCGGCAGAACAAATTAATGAAGGGGATCAGGGAGGGCAATTAACAGCCTGTTGATGAAAAAAAAACCAGTTCAATATATGACATTTATTGACTATATTCATAACTTCTAGACGAATAATGCTTGCAGTACCCTGTGATCCCACTGAAACCGCTCTCTGCCAAACATAGTCGATAGAGAGCGTCAAAGCAAACTTATTTTATCCCTCTCGGTAACAATTTTTTCTCATTCGGCCAGTAACATTTTTGCTTACAAATCCTCTAGCACCCCCACCCCGATGTTGAAAGTTTTTAAGATGGCAATTAAACATCTTATCGTTTAAAACCATTTTGTAGTTTTCCGATCGGTAGCATATAGATTCTGTCCCATTTAGGGCTAAGATGCACCTTTTTAAGTATTGATGTGAGTATATCAGCGACTTCACTCACGGACAGGTGCAGAAAGCTCTAGAATTCAATGGGTGTTACATGTCACTGTTCATGGATGACGCGAGATTGTTGAAATCTTGGAAGCGAGCTCGTCAGTTTCTTGCTTTGAAATGTGAACATTTAAGGTATGCATGTCACCTTCCTTGGCATCGGTGTTTAGCTTTTGAAGGTCCGATGGCACATGTATTTCATCAACATACTCTTCACTCTACGGGGTCGAATTTCTTTTCTGCGTGGTTCAGAGTTGTTCTCTTTCAGTATTTCTTCGGATGTTACCAAATATACTTTTTCTGAGGATTTCATCGCGTAATAAACCTTTACCTAAAGATGTTGATGCACGTGGTGATATACGGACAAGATGTTTCTACATTTTAGAAACTTTTTTAAAAAGTTACTTACCGTAAAGCATTTGGAATTATTACGGAAATGCTAAACAGGTGTCATTTTTAACAGGTACTCTCAGCAAGATACAGGTTTTATCTCACACAATCATCCAAACGCGATATTTTCAATGGTATCGTTTTTTAACTACATTGCATACACAACAAGAAGAAATCAAGGACACATACAAGATACATACAGTCTAAGTCGTCATATCTATGTACCCATAACATCTCTCTCTCTCTCTCTCTCTCTCTCTCTCTCTCTCTCTCTCTCTCTCTCTCTCTCTCTCTCTCTCTCTCATCCACACAGCACTCTGTAGAGCCTCGGTGTAAAACAATAGAGTGGTGTAGTTGCCAGTAATTTGCAGTAATTACTGGAATAACTTTACATGATTTATTGCCATGTTATACAAATAGCGCTGTTCACGGTTATAGCATTGGCAGTAGGGGGAAAAGAGCCTCTCTTCTGTCTGTGGTTAAAGGTTTGTAATTAAGCAATAATTTAATGTACCCCTCCCCGACCATTATGTGGACGAAAGAAAACTTTGCACAACATAATGTACGAGGCGAAGCCTAGTACAATATGGAGTGCACTGGGATACTGCAAAGCTAATTCAGAATTAGAGATCGAAATCCAGCGATCGATTTACTCCTGTGGTAAGATTTGGCATTGCGAAAAAAAACTGACACAATCGCTGGTTGGAGGGAGAAAGCTTTTCGAAACATCTGATGAAAAACTGACCAAATCGATGAAGTTTGGAAAACCCATATTAGACCGTGTCACTGAAAACCCCACCCAATTGGATGGCACGTATAAGTAAAGCCAAGCAATGGAAGTGCCCCCTCCCCCCCACCCCCGGGAGTGAAACCTTTGCTTGAGGTCCATTATGGGCTGGGAGGGGATACATTATTGCTATATGGCAATTTGTAGAAGTAGAAAACATCTGTGCAACAATACTAGATGATCGGATACATAATCAGTAAAAAATGAGGGATGACGTCACAAAATTCACTGGTGCTGACAAAACTATAATATAATACTAGATATAGCAACGAGCGCGCGACATCGGATACATGCTGCTTCAAAAAGCGGACAAATTTTGTCACTGTTGCTTGCACGACCATCATGTTGTTACAGCACGTAATCTTAGCTGTACATAGGTCAGACGTCTCTCGGTATCCATTGCTACACTGGCAGTCGCCTATAAAGAGGTATCATTCTTGCATGCGTAATTTCAAAATGTGTTATCTAATAAAAGTGCGGACAAATGCATATTTTTGCATATTAATGACGGAACAATAACGCTAATTTGCAAACAGCTCTATTATAGAAATAACGGGCGACGCGCTGACCATTAACGTTTATTTGTGGGCCCGCGCCCACAAATACACGTTAATGGTCAGAGCGGAGTCTGTTATTTCCATTATATTATCATCGAACCGGAGAAAACCGTCAAAATTTGCGAAAATTTTCGGAGCGAACGACAACTGGGCCCCAGAGCTGAGCAATACGCGACGCACTGTCACGCGCGCTGTAAAATATTGGCAAATCCGGAGATATTTTCAGAAAAAAAGTATCTCAACTTGGCCCACAAGTTCTCCATTTTATTTTGTGATTGATTAAGATTTACGTTTGAGCTGTAAAGATACGATACTTTGAGTTGTTAATCTTATTATTCATATTCACGGGCATGTAAACAGACCATTACATTTGTGGTCAGTCACGTGGTTCAGCTCGACCAATCAAAATGCGACAGGCAAGGCATGGTAATATAATAAGGTAATGGTCAGCGCGTCGTCCGTTATTTCTATATTAACGGGCGATTTTTGTCTTTCCTCTCGCCCTTGCCCATAAATAAACGTTAATGGTTAGCGCGGAGTCTGTTATTTCAATTATATTATCAACGAACCCCGAAAGACCGTGAAAATTTACGAAAATTTCCTGTGCGAACGAAAACGGGGCCCCAGAAGCTGTCAGTGAGTAGTGTGCACGCTGCAAAAATTTTGCAAATCCGGAGATTTTTTTGAAAAAAAGGGTCTAAACTTGGCCCACAAATTCTCCTTTTTATTTTAAGATTGATTATGATCTTTGTACAAATCACAATTTTCGTTTTAGCTGTAAAGTTACTGTGGTTACGATATTATTCATATTCACGGGCATGCAAACAAACCATTACTGTGTATTTGTGGGCAGTCACGTGGTTCAGGTCGACCATTTAAAACGCAATGGACAGGGCATGGTAATATAATGCCGAGTATAGGACTACCAACATCCCAAATACGACCTACCTTGTAATTGATTCTGATCATTGAACACCACACACAGGGACTTCAAAAAAGTATGGAAATTAGCCAATAAATGTGTAAAATCTGCGTGATATTTTATTTCATTACATCAACCATATATTTACATCAGTGATACACCTAATATTTATAGAAGTACAATGATAAAATTTGCTGCTTTTCCCCCCATTCCACTACCCGTTCGATTGAAACAAAAAGGCTGGTGAATTAGATTTTGTAAACAAACAACCTTGGAATGTACTAGTCTGTTGATACATAAGCTGAGACGATCTTCTCCTAAGGGCCACTGAACAAAAAGCGTGATACAAAATCTTAAACCATAACACAAAGCATGCCCCACATACATCAACAGTTGGCTGAATCATAGCAAGTAAAGAATATTTTGCAGAAATAAATTTATGCTCATTTAAAGTAGAATGCGCCTTCAGGACAGATATTTGGACTCTCAAATTTTTACAATTTTTTTCTGATTTACCACTTGTGGGGACTCATTTTAAAGCTCTTGAAGTGAGAAACATTTTCATCATCCTGGTTTTTCGAAATCAAAAATTAGCACAGAGGTAGCGGCCATTTTGAATTTCAAGTATCGGTAAATGTTAGATGATTTGTTTCTCTAGTGACAAACTTTGCATGGCAACTGCTGATTTTTATTCTGGATTTGGTAAGACAATGGTTGAAAGTTTCATTGAAGAGTTTGAGCAAAAATTTTTTTTTTCACAGTTCATTTTGTATGTCAACTGCAAAATTTTTGTTCTACTCCCAAAAGCATGTACAATTGGACCACCGGCTACTCAGTTTGACAACATAGCATCTATGTGTGTGTGTTTGTTTACACTTGAATTTGAGTCCAGACCTGATTTCACTATCCAACAGTAAACAATGCAGTCAACACTTGTACAGGGATACTGTGCATCTCATGCTCCAGAGAGTATTACATAAAATTGTAGTCGACATTACCAACAAAAATGGCAAGAAAATCATGGAAAGTTACAGCTAATGGCCCTTTAAATTATACAAACTAGGTTTTGAGTACAACACTGGTTCACAAACTACTTATCATGCTCAATTACAAACGCCCGTTGCGTCTTTGTCTTACAATTATCATAATATTGCGTCCCAGCAAAAAACATGAAGACCTCATATGTGAAAACATGCTTAGAAAGTAAATGTTAGATCAATACTCTTAGAACATAGTTCATCTCTGAATAATAATGTCCTTAAAATGAACATTGTACTGTAGATTAAATTACCAGGAATATATACATATAATAGTGAATTGTCCTTCATTAGTTTTATACTCTTATATAATCAGATTTCTGTTTGGATACTACAAAAAAACTGTTCTACATGTCTGTACTGTAGGTGTGTTATTACAATAGTTTGGAAATGACATATAGTTATGGTAGAATGCACCTTGGGGCAGATATTTGGTCTCTCAAACTTTTCAATTCTTTTCTGATCTACCATTTGTTGGGGCTCATTTTGAAGCTCGTGGAAAATGAAAAACTTTAACCACCTTAGTTTTATGAAAAAAAAAAAAATTATTTTTATCAATAGAGTTAACACAGGGATGGCGGCCATTTTGAATTTTAAATCTTGGTATATCTTGTGTAACTTGTTTCTCCAGTACCAAAATTTGCACAGTGACCCCTGATTTTTTATTCTTGATTTTGAAAGAGAATGGTTGAAAGATTCACTTTGTAAAGTTTGAGCAAATATTTAAGTCCTTACTTTCGAAGGGCATACTACCTTAACTGAAATAGTTCAAAGACACATTTCATGTATGGGTTTCTATATAACTTGAATTACTTCACCAGGATATCATACGGTATTTGTTTCCACTATATGGAAAATACTCTGATTATATCATATCTGTAAATAGACACAAATTCCTGAAACTTTTTTAGTGACTGCATGTACATGCGACAATAGTTCAAGCAAATTCTATTGTAAGAGAAAAATTTTGTTCTTTTTATCAGCCTTATAACAAGTCCTTTCATTCCCAATAAAACTGGGTACTTTCAAATTTGTCAAAAGAAACCCCCCACCTCCCCCACCTCCCCCCCCCCCCCAAAAAAAAACTGAACTATAAAAAATGAAGTACCTTTCCCTTTTTTATCGACATACTTAGAATTGACCAGCGAGTCAGTTGATTGCATGACTCTGTCAACATCCTCGTAGCGCCTTGCTTTGTTTGTTGCTGGTAGAAAAAAACTTATTCACCATAGAGTAGGGACGGGAAACATGTCAAAGGTATATGTTTTTTTTATGTTATCTGATGAAAACCCTGATTAATACATATAGACACTCCGATTAGAAATGAGTGTAGATGATTATGCCCTACCAAAAGGTACGCTAAAATTTACTCAATTAAAACCATGATTAAAAACATTCTCACCAAGTGAAAACAAATCTTTAATTCACGAGATCGAGACCAACATTATCTTGTTATCTTTTTTTGTTAATTGTTTCTATAAAATACTAATATCAAAATACTCTCATCCAATTTAGAATCTGCAGTTCCTATTCCTTTGGGTATAGATATTAAGGCCTTATTGACAATCACTCAAATATAGCTGACAAAAAGTGGGACACTACTAGGTATGTAAATGATAGGTACAAATACATGCTCAGTTCCATAAATATACCTTAAATGAACTTTTAAATTGAATGACCTCTTTTTAAGGTCGATTTCAGTTATCAGTGCATCGTTTACAGGTGAGTGAACTCTGGGAGGCGCCCACTTCAGTTTGATCTTTAATAGGACTACTAAACACTGGGAGGAAAATTCTTGAAAGTCTATGATTGACTTTGTAAAATGATCAAATTTTGAAAAATGGCTTAGAACTGTACATAATGGCAAGTAACTGACTTTCTCTGTGTTTTTTCTGACCAGCTGATGAACTCCAATTTGTCAATAAATTTTAACGATGCTTCCTGATGCTATCCTTGCATCAACCTTGGTGTCTTAAAAGTGTGTTGTAATGATCCTAAGTTCAAGAGCTAACATGCTAAACTATTGAAAAATGCCCCTGGCTCAACCAATTCATGGATACCATAGCAAAATGGGAACAGTCAAGTTCATCCTTCAAAGGCAAGTAAAATAAAATAAGCAACATCTATGAAATATACCCCTAGAAATGAAATGCAACTACAGGGAGTACTTAACTCAAAATATATCATGCAGTGTTTCAACCTTCCGTCATAATTTCTCATTATATGCATAAAATTTGCATATTCTAAACACAGGCTCACTACATACAGTGGCTGATTGGATGGTTTTGATTAAAAATGATAACATATTCCATTGTTAGGACAAAATGTCTGAAAACCTAGATGAAAGAGTGGTTCTACTGTGAAATTCAATGAACAGGTGGAGTGTTTTGCAGACTCGGTATGCAAGAGAGATCACATGATGGCAATAGAAACATACCTACATGCAAACGCATCCGGAAATACATATATTTCTTTGTGTGTGTGTGTGAACATGGTTTGTGAACATGTACCGCGGTCCATGCGAATTCCAGGTTTAACCCATTGACCAAACACAGTACAACTTTATACAACAGTAAAGGAATTCAATAAAGACAGTTGTTATGCTGAGATAAATCTATTCACATTGGACACCCTTTAACTTTCAACATTTCTGAACTTTTTCAGTAACTTTAAGGATTCTCTGGAAATTTCTTTGTATTTAACCCTTTACCAGTTCACGTAATATGCAAATTTTTTGTGAATCAAAAGACAAATTTCTTGAGCCAGCAGTGTATCAATCTGGCTTGTGTTTCAATAACACCTGAAAGTTTGGGAACTTTTCAAAAATCACTACCGGTATATTCTTATCAGTATACTGTACGGAATACCAACCCATTAGTTTTCGGGTGCGACTTAAAATCAAGAGGTATATGTTAGGTGAAATTGCTAGTTTAATGTCATCACAGGGGGTTCATTTCTGATCATTCATTATGAGGGGCATCCTTAGGTGAGGAGGAGGCCCGTAGCTCTTGCAGGGTGCTATGTTAAAGACTGATCATTATAACATACATGTAGTGAGTTTAGATGAGATTTGAATATTTGTTTCTGAAACTTGCACCAAAAATCATACAACTTCTACACAGATAGCTTACTTTTTGTGATGGGATTGAAATGGCATTTCAAACTGGATAGACATAAATTCATCTTGTGAGTTAAGTCACACGTGTTAGCAGGAACTTGGGTTGAATTTTGGATGTGCACTGTGGCTAATCAATGTCATGATTTGACTCAGAGGCTATAAGATACATTAACTTTGACTACAACGGGTAATTCATTGTTACAGTTCAAGTGGGTACAATTGGCTCACCAAATTAGGTAATTACATGTAGCCAGCAACTTCGCTGAGTTGTTTGCTGTATGCCCTGGTGTTCACCTAAGTCTGTTTTATTGTCGGAAGACTGATAAGGAATCAACCAAACTCAGCAGGCAGCTCTCCTTCCTACAACAGATCATGTTTAAAACTATACAATATTTTATTCCCACTTTCAGAACTTTCCCATGAACTGGCTGCTAGTTGAAATGGTTTGTTCTAGTATAGGCATATCAGTTTACTCAGTGGGAGCTGCCTGCTGAGTCTGGTGGATTCCTTATCAGTCTTCAGACAATAAAACAGACTAAGGCTTGTTTAGGTAAATGCCAGGTCATACAGCAAACTGCTCAGATAAGTTGCTGGGTAATTACCTAATTTGGTGTGCGGAATATACCTGTGTCAGCTGAATGTAAGAGGTAGGTAAAGTTAAATAATGCAATTTCAAAAAAGAATGGTATCAGAAAGCAATAAAACTAAGCTAAAAGGTTGGAATAGGTGCTTCAAAAATGAAGTAAACAAATAGAAGGGTTTCTGATCAGAACTTTTTTTAAAGACTTGATTTCCTAGATAGAAATTTTGATTTGTTGCAAGAGGAGGCATTTTCGGTATCTAAAATTAATATCAACACTAAGAGTTTAGCTCTTATACCTGTGTTCATCGACATGAAAAGAAGTCATTATTTAATTTGCAGAGGGCGGTGATGTGACCACTGCGGTTGTTGGTGGTGGCGGCGGCTGCGATGACCAGGTCTCGACTGTTGGAGGTGGGGGGACATACGGTGGTGAGGTGACCGGAGTCTGTGGTGCCGTCGCCGTGTTCCCGGTTGAGTTCTCTCCCATGGCAAGGCCAGTGCTGGTGGATGTGTCCATTGGGCTGTACGGTGGCGGACTAATGCCTTCGAATGTTGCAGTGGGCAAGACAGCGGGGTTTGTATTGTTGGTGCCGTCAACTATGATACCACTCTCTTGTGCAGTTGACTCTGTAGGACAAGGGACAGACGTTAGGCATAGTGTGTGTATGAAATATACAGGGATACATTATATTGTAAAAATTCACAGATATTTTACCAAATTTTGATGCAAAAATGACAGAAAATGCTCTGAATTCGATATCAAAAGAATTGGGGTATTGAGTGGAAAAATTTATGAAAACAGACAAAAAAATTCCCACCTGTTTGGTTAAAAATTGCCGCATAGGCTGGCGGGAGGTCTTCTTGATTGTCCTTTGTTTCAAGCTGACCAGAATACGATGGCGGCCTCGGAAACTGACCCACAGGTTGCTGTCCTTGCCCTTGGCTGTTTGTCTGAACAGTGCTGCTAGTCTGGACAGTGTTGCTTGTCTGGACATTGCTATTTACGATGATGGGATTGTCATATTGGTATAGTGTGTCTGCTGTTACTGGCTGGGGAAATTGAGAAAGCAAACATTATGATCTTAGTGTGGTGAACATGGACAAACATCAGCAGCACCCATGGTCCTCAATGTACTGTAGTTCAAGTTTAACATTTACGGTAGTGTACATCATACATGCCTCATAAATGATAGAATTTTAATCTCTTCCTACAATTGCCATATGGAACTTTGAACCATTCCCTGATGAAATCAACAAAAATTTGGGGTTACCATGCAAAAATTTGGTACTATAGCAACAATTAGCAAATATTTCAAGACTCTTTAAATTCATCCCTGTGGTAACTCTATGGGGAAAAATTAACTTTTTTATTTTCTCAAAAATAAACAGGTTGAAACTTTATTCCATGAGCTCCACAATGAGACTAAACAAAAGGGAGACCAAAAAAGTACTGTAAAAGTGAGAGTCTGAGTATCAGTACCCCTTCCATACCCTACCCCCTGAAAAAAACACTGTTTGTTCCCCCTCTCCACACTCTACCCCCTGAACAACCAAAGTGTTGGTTCCTTTACCTGACAAGATCCTCTGACTCGAGTGGCCACTGTCATCACTCTGATTGAACCATCGGGCATCACGACTCTCATCTGCGTGGCTTGTGCTCCTCGTTGCCGACGTGACTGGTACCAACACAGGTAGAAACCCAGCTTGAGGACCACGGCAAAGACAATGATTCTGTTTAGGAATGATGGAAATATAACAAGGATAACAACAATACAGTACACCTGTAAATGTGGTACAACCAGCCTGTCATTTTTTTGTGGGAGTCACACAGTATATGGATACAACATGTGTGACAATCATTTTAAAAATACAATACAACAACATGTATAATCCTAGGGGTTTCATTAAGAGCCGGCAGCCGGCGAAATTGACCGGTTACTCTCACGATTTCGCCGGCTACTTTTTCGGAAAATTTGAACTCTTTCATCGCTGAAATATTTTTTACCTTCTGAAATGATACGGACAAGTTTCACAAACTGTGTAGTCAAACTGTGCAACGGCTTTTGTGTGAAACAAAATTTAGAAGAAGACGAGCGACTACTACGATCGCCTAGTACTACGATGCAGCACGGTCTTGCGTATACTGCCTTAATAAAAATCAGAATTGCAACGGACGATTCTATTGGATACCTGAATTGCTGATCCCGATGTGGTGACCTTTATATACGCCAATGAAAACGTGCGTACTACACCTGTCAGCTGTCATTAGCTCAATTAAAAATGGTCGATGAACAAATGAAGACGGAAGCGATCGCAAGGTCAAGCTTCTCTGTACGATCTTCGGTTTTGAAGTGGACCAAGAAACAAGAGAAGGATAATTACGTGGATTTAAACTGTTTTCGAAGACAATGACCTAATTTTTTTCTCGCGAAAAACTTCCCGACTACAGTTCGAATTTTAGTAAGCCGACGTGCGTTGCACCGTGGTAGGCGTAAATGTCAAGGTATATAACCAGCTGGACGTATTATATACTGCTTTTCGGTCTATCGACGCCAATAAAAACGTCACCCAGAGAGTGGTTAAAATACGATCAGACCACTAAAATTCACTTCAAAAGCGATCGTCAGGTTAAATCCAAATGTGAGCTTCTGAACGTACAAATTTTCATATCCTACATCAAGGTTCTTACTTTGCATACCAATATAGTCAAATAACCTTGAGGGTCTTTGTTTCTATTTGCGAAATATGGTAATGATTGTCAGTTTTTATCGTTATTGTTAAATAAATTATCCTTTTTACCTCCCCAGTGGTATAAAAGTTCTTCATCTACAGATTGCCATACCAAACATCAGGGTTCTTACATTAATTTTTAAAGCATAACATTATACATTAATGAAAATTTTCTCATTTACTGTTCTTAAAATATCAGTGTTTCATCCAGGATGGCATCAACAAGGGGGATTTCCCCCTTTAATAGAAAATTTCGGGGGGGGGGGTTCACCAATTCATGTGTTCTACTTGTACCTCTACATTTCATTGGGGGGAAGTGGTCCGCCTTGACAAATTAATTGGGGTGCCAACATTTCAACAGATCAGAGGGGCAATCCCCTAACCCCTGTCTAGATGTAACAGTTATAACATCGTCTACAATATCAAATTTATATCATTAATAATAGTGAATTATTATAGTTTACCTCCCAAAAGCATAGACTGAGGTTCTTAGGTTCTAAGACTTCAGTTTTCTTTGTTCAAAATATCGTCAACATTACCACATTTTATTATTTGTAATTATGAATTATCATATTTAGGCCTAATCTCCCAGGTATGGCTTTTATGATATAAACACAAATTGCCCTGGAACACTGCTGACAATTCTCCTAAAAATACTAGAAATTCATGTGACTGTGAGCTGTAAAAAGTGAATTTTAACTCATTTTTCAGGGTTTCCGGCCTTCGGCCGGGAGGGGGAACAGGACCCTCCCCCACGGCGACCGCTTTGTGGTCATGGCAGCTGCAAGCCGCCTACTTTTTCATTTTGGCCCCCTACTTCAAAACTTAATGAAACCCCTGATAATCCTTAACTTTTATACAAAAGATGTCTGGGAAGTACACAGCCGGAAATAGTCCCCCAATTTATAATCTGGACAAATGGTCATTTTATCAAAAGGGGAGCAGTTTGGTTCACTGCAGCAATGAAAGAGGCAGATGACACATTGGTTTCCCCCTTGGGGAGAGTATCTGTCTATAAGAGAACCAAATATGCTCAGCTGTCCACAGTCAAAGAGGCCCACTCGAACAAAACGGATTACGCAAAGGTGAAAAGCGTGTTGCCTGAACGAGGTCAAACCATGGCTGAGTGCTGACTGAGTGATGAGAAGAAACAAAAACACAAAAGGCTCCATTGTCACTGCATCAATATACCCTGAATTGTCCTCACAGCTAGATTTGCATATTAAAGATGTCTGGGTTTCTTTTCAGAATTTCTCATGAAAAAGATACAAACTGTCTACATGCTAGACCCATATGATATAAGTAACCTTACACTTCCTATTAAGGTAGAACGTACCTCCAGTGGACAGATATTCGGACTCTCAGACTTTTTCAATTCTTTTCTGCTCTACCACTTGTTGGGGTTCATTTTGGGGTTCATTTTTAAAGTTCTTGGTGTAAGAAAACTTTTCAACCGCTTAGTTTTTGGAAAGTCGAAATTTTTTTTGCATAGAGTTAACCCACGGATGGTGGCCATTTTGAATTACAAATATTGGTAAATCCTGAGTAATTTGTTTCTCTAGTTCCAAAATTTGCATGCCGACACCCGATTTTTATTCTTGATATTGAAAGAGAATGATTGAAATATTCTTTGAAGAAAGTTTGAGCAAAAGTTTAAGTCTTTTACTTTCAAGGCGCATACTACCTTAAATCCATGATACGTGTACCACCATCAAGGCCAAATGTGTACAGAGTTGTACATGTATTCGTTCTGATGTAAAATGGATTGTGCATTGTTCCTTTGCACTTCAACAGACAGTTTTGTAAGTCTGTTCATGATACAGTGCTGGGCTTGTAACCACTGCCTGCACCCATGAGAAAGGTATATGATGTAACTAGAAGGAAATGAGATGTTGCTGTACCGTAACAGGCTTGTCTACATGCAATCCACGTACTTGTGAAAGAACATATGGTGGAACATGCTGCAACCTTTGTACAGCATTTATCCCAATCACAGCAGAGGCAACAAGTCATCACTGATGAAACAGTGCCCGCTAAAATTAACTCAGCATAATTCTATGGCAGACAGCATAATAACTGCACAGAACATGTACTTGTGTTTGGTAAAAGTGCTATGCCCAATGTTCACCGACATGAATCCTGCATGATAGCTGGAAATTTTGATGATATTTTTATGATTTTTATTCAATATAACAAATATCCTTTCTTGACTAAGCAGTAATGCATACATGTGTCACATTGTTGTATTACACCCACTGCACTGTAACTGTACTTTACGGATCATTAGGTGTTGAACTCTACTGCCGTCTGATGTGAAATTATGCCCACATGAGAGAATTTTGCAGAGGCCTCTGAATAATACCATCAGAGGATTTAACTATTAAGCAAAAGGAAAAAGCCTGGGTTCACAATAAGGTATTCTTGAATTTGAATGGTCCTTGTCAGAAACATACAGGCCTAGACTACTTCACCAGCTCCTTGGCATTTCTCGGTGGGACTAAAAACTGTAGCTAATAAAGAGTTATGTCCATTTGCTCCAAAATTATCAAAAAAAAATTATAAAATTTGAAACCTAATCACATAAAAAGTTTGGTGGGAAAAATTGGAGCACTCAAAGGGTTACCAATTACATGTAGTATTATAGGCAGTAGCAGATTTTCATGTACCCAACACGTTATTATCCATGACGATACCAATGTACGGTATACAAAGTCACTCTACAAGCTTCCACAAGTGCTCAATACTTTGTGTTACCATTGATGGAACTAGCAAGATCAAAGTCAAGAAAACATGTTCATGTAAGAACGTGTCTAAAAAATTACCATTTTTGATGCAAGCAAACTTAAATATGCTACAGACAGAGCTTTGTGATTTCATTTATCATTTGGAGCCTTCACTCCACTGGTATTTGTAAGTACTTTTACAACAGAAACTTTACACCCCTTTTATTTGAAATTCTGCGAAACAGTCAAAAGGGAAACCCAACACAACATCTACGGTATTTGGCGCACATAGTGAAAGATGTAATTCTGTAGTCATCTGCTCATTGGCAATTTGGTCCAATGTTGAAAAATTCATGAATTCACAGAACTTGCCAACTACTGCTGATACAGACAGCTGTTTGTTTACCATGCATCCTGTTATTTATGGTATTTACTGAACATTTTTGTTTGTATTCATATATGCTTATTTCTTTTTCTGAGATATGACATAGATATTGATATATCTATCCATATATTGATATATCTATCTGTATATCAATCTGCATGTATCTAGCTATCTATCGGTATATTATCTGTCTCTCTCTCACATTTGAAACATTCCATTAACAATGGTAATGCATATTTCAACATTCGAGATAAATTTATAAATTTTTAATGTGCTTTCATACGTACATTGGCTGTGTTTAAAGAAACTGTACAAAATGAAATATAACCCTTGCCCTAATTTCATTTCACCAGCAAAAAATTAATTAACCAGAAAATAATATACATGCAGGATACTAACAAACATCAGCAACCATCTCGATGTTAAACTATTATGCTGTACAGACTGTACGTCCACAAATATTCTAAAACCCAGTTTGTTTCCTTAATTATTTTTTTTGAGCAATGAGGCAATCTGTACATGGAAAATATAGTGCCGTCTCATACAAACACAATTTCTATTCTTCTTTGAAATTTATGGAGTACACTAATCATTATTATTCTTGCAACAGCAATTTTATTAAAAATTTAACCAGTGACACTGGAAGCCTTAACAAAATGGTGTTTAATTTTCTAAAGCGGTCGGTGGGAATAGATGAAATTATTCAATGTGTCTACAAGCGTCTGATGATTTATGAACAGTCACACTTGCTAGGTATGGTTCGACATTTCTCATGCTCATCGTGTTTCCTTCTTCATCAGTCATATTTCATTTCACACTTCCCCAATCAATAATATCTTTTTGGTTGAAATACACTTCACTATAAGCATTCTGTTCTAAATTGAGGTACAATTTGAATAGTATATGCATGTGATCTATAAATTTAACAGTAACAGACTGCCTGCCTGATTGACGAGATAGGCGTGTGTACATGTACATGGAAACTTTCTCTGCAGGGTACATGTAGTTCTCTCTCTATATTGCAAAAACTATCCCTCATACTACAAAGTTCATATTTCACCATAAGCTCATGATGTTTAAAACTACTGAAGCACAACATGTCCCTTATGGTGCATTTGAACGAAAATATGAACATTTGAAGGCCCCTGAAAACATAGATACTGTAACATTTATGGCTTAAATGTAACAGAAGGGGAAATGATATGGTCTCTCAGGAAATGGGGTCGACATGTAGTTGTTTCAGAATCTGTGAATAAATCTTCTTTTGAATATATTGTAATACTACAGAATGAGTATAATACAATGTACTTTAATGACTGTTTCAAAATCTGGGGATAGTTTTTTTTTATTTTATGATTATGACTATACTGCTCTACACTAGACATCGTTTAAAAACCAGTGAAGACTTGACATGCGTGTAAACTTTCTGAATGGTGCTGTCAAATATTTCACCAGGTTTATACATTACAATACCTGAACACAACCTCAGTATCATAAGGTTACATGTAAATATGTTGTAAAGCTGTCCTTTATAAATAAAATGTGTGTGAGTGGTTCGTTTTTGAGACTAGAAACACTGTAAAACAATAACAAAAGCAAGTATTCCTGAATTCACTCCACTTATTACAGATTTTTAACATCTGACCACTATCATTTGTTGAAAATCCCTGATACCACTTATTTGAAATATTCATTTGCTTGTTCTGACAGGACGTCCAGTACATGCTCTATGTGTGAGAATTATCCAACCACACACGATCCACAGAAGCGGAATATACATGTACCATTTACAGCTGCTGATTCAGCATTCTCATTTCCGTATACAGCAGTACATCGTAACTAAAATTATGGAACCACGGAAACTGATTCAATGTGATTTGTAACTATATGCCGTAAAAGTTTAATTGCCACTGAAAACTATAATTGACGATTATTATTGAGTATTTCATTATTGAAGTCTAATATTTCTCTTCTTTCATAATGATATTTTCAATGTAGGATTAAGATTCACATAGTAAATTTTTCATGTACAGGGACTAAAAATTATTCATGAGCATATTAAATATATCTGAAAAAATTAAACTGGATTTAATATTCAAGATTTCAGAATAATTTCATGTCTGGTGCACAGATCCATTTTCCAGAGTCAACAACTCAGAAGTGTCAGAACGCTACTGCATCAACTACAGCGTTGTGCGGAAAGCCATAAAGCTGTCATGAATGTTTTTAAAGACACTGTACAGTATATTTTGCAATCAACCTGTACCCCTAGGGTGGGACAAATATTGCACTTTGCTCGTTGGTTGTAAAACTGTCCAACTTCGACTAGTTCAATCACAACGGAAACTGTTGGCAGTAAAAATTGACTAGGATTTTGCTTCAAATGGCACTTACTACAGGCAAGTTTCTACAGTATACATGTATGTTATGGAAATTCCAACCTCTGTTGTATATATATACATGTACATGACAGCAATGGACTACTGGATGTGAAAAAGCAGACAGAGGGTTCAGTTTGTCTCTTTGACCAGCCTCTGACTCTACATCCTTGACTATAGAAAGTTTACATACCCAGTTACATGTATCATACATGTATGTAAATAGCTGCCACAAGAAAATTTCTAAAACAATTCTCACAGACTTCAAAACTAGTTGGAAGGCTAAAAGAACAAGTCCCTCTCACCGTAAAGAATTTAGAAACACAAATATTGAGTTTACACCTTTCCGTTCTTTACATGAAAGGTTTGGTCTCAATAACCCAACAGACACTTGTTAAAGGTATTTGGTCACCTGTTTTTTAATAGCAAATCACAGATTTTACGAAGATGGCCACTTTTAAAAAAGGGCGCCTCCACACGACCAGCCATGGCATACTTAACAGAGTCGTCTGCATGTTCTGTGACATATCAAATATGGAGGACGGATAGCTACCGGTATGTATTACCCGGTAGTATGCTAAGCCCTGCCCCTTTACCATATATGGAATATGCAAATTTACAGTGACCATGTACCTTTAAGCCTTAATCCTTCAGGTCTCAAAGTACCGACAAATCCATGAATGTCCTGATATTGAAAGATTTGCACATGCTTTTTTTACAGCCTTCAGATCAGTCACAATCTGTACTTATAACCCTTTCAGAATTAGAGCGCGAAGCCACTGCAGTGAACTGCAATAAAACTGCTCACACTAATTAGTTTCAGCTGTAGCCAGCTGGCAAAGTCGACAACATTGTATGTCCCATGCAGACAGTTTGTCTGGGGAAGTTGAAATAAAAAAGATTTGTACATGGACCAGTGCATGGTAATGTTACTTGTATCTTAATCTTGAACACAGGGTGCCAATCGTAAACTCTCATTTACAACTCGAGCCTCAGACAGAGCTAGTTTTGCCTTTGTACAAGCAGACTTTTTGGTCTTTATCAAGTAGCCTTGTTCAACACCAAAGTGGTCACGGCTACAGATGAAACTAATTAGTGTAAGCAGTTTTATTGCAGTTCACTGCAGTGGCTTCGTGCTCTAATTCTGAAAAGGGTTGTATATATGCATTCTCATGATAGACTTTATAGCCTTGCTAGTTGATATGGTAGACCATCTGTTCTGTAGTCTCATTTTAACCTGTTCACCCCTGATTCCCTGTAAACAGGTCCACAATTACCATTGATAACAATGGGTTTGGGCCGAACTATGGCAAAGAAAGGGTTAAGGAAGAACACAACTTGGGGATAGATATTCTGACCCTTAAAGTTTAACTACTTGCATGGTCTTCTGTTTGTGGGAACTCATTTTGAAGCTTGTGGAGTGAATGAAGTTTTCACCATTTTTTTCTGAGTGTGAAAATCAGAGAATTGAAATTCCCCATAGCATTATAACGTAGATAGTGGCCATTTTGAACTGCAAATATCAGTAAATTTTCAGTAATTTGTTTTTCTAGTGCCAAAATTTGCTCGCTGACCCCAGCTTTTCATTCCTGACTATGCGAAAGAATCGTTTGACACATACTTGAGGAAAGTTTGAGCAACAGTTCAAAACTCTAGATTTGAGGTGCGTACTACTGTAATGATCAAGAATGTTTGTCAGGCTACCATACAGGTCACTTTGTGACCTTGCTTGATTGCACATGTACCTTTGTGACAGTAAACAACGAGCATTGAACTTGCTGCTGACATTTTAAATGGGAGATATTCTGATCATAAAGCGGGGATTAAGGGTGTAACCAGTGAACTGTGAAGTGTTGAAAACGCTTTGTGGTCATCGTCAGGGTGTACTGTGATAAAATTTATGTGGAGTGCATAGAGAGGTATCATTACCGACGGGTGATTTGTTCCACATTCTCTTTAATATATGGGACAGTGAAACCAAGGTAGTTATGGAACTTAGCTGGTGCGAGTCATAAAATTTGGAACAAGGAACAATTGAAAAACCACTCTGAAATCAGTGACCTGAAAAAAATCTCCATTGCCAAAACAACTCAGGGACATTTTGAGAAAGTTTCACTCCAGATATCGTATAGTAGTTTGATATGATTTTTTCTGGAAGTCTTTGCTTTGAGAAACCTGTAAATTCATTTCCCATGGCATATTTTACCGTTACAATGAATTCAGACCTTCCATCACCATTGAAGAGTAGGCCATGCAATTACAACATTCTGTTAAAAACAGTCAGTTTTTACTGGTAGTTTTTATTTCACTTCAGAAGTCCTGGTCACATCACAAATGAATACATGTAGTGCTTGTAGTTGTTGAATATAATGGAAAGTCAACATCACCAGAAACTGACAATAGCCTCTACGTACTTTTAATACCATCCATGATTAAAGCAAATTTAGGAAGGACATCTCTTTGTTAATTCCACACACACACACACAAACACACACACACCAGGACATGTATGTATGTGTCTACATGTATGTCCGTGTCTGTGAGTGCGTGTGTGTGAATACATGGATGTGCAGATCCAAGACCCAGGACCACTTAAATTTTTAACTTGGAGCAGTGGATTCCCCAGTTCACTAACCCACGGACAGGCCAGAACACTGTACTATGCTTATACATGTACATGTATGAGACAGCAATGACAGAACCAGTCAACTTAGGCAGCAGGAACACTAGTCTTACACTGATAACGGGCTTGGAGTCACCGAACACCAAATGGTTTCTTTGCCCAAGATGTTTAGGACACAATGGCATATACATGTAATATGTGCATGTACTGTACATAATGGATGATTGAGAACACTGTAGCAAAGTGCCACGCTGCATCGAAATAATCAATAGTATAGGTTGCATGCATTAATTTTCCACCTGCAGAATTACAGCCCATGTAAAATTACACATGGTACGTTTATCATAATAATATACTTTTTCAGTCCTGACACCAGCTGTCTGTGCCAGAAATATCCATTTTGACCTCCTGGTAATAGCATGACTTAATTGTCCATAGTAATAGAATACCCAGCTCTTTTCATCAGCCCAGACATGTTCACACCATATTTGGATGTGTTAATATGTGCATGTATCTAATATGGCTTTACTTTTTAATCAACACCCGTCTCTTGACCATGCAGCTGTCCTGTATACCGTACATTGTATGTATTTCACTTTTTACAAGCTAGATGAATATTATTACCTGCTAAAACTACCAACGGTACTCGACATAAACTTGTCACGTAGGGCATCCACTGTGCTATAAATGCACAAGGAAATACTAATTTCAGATAAGTAATATTTTGTCTCGCAAAGTATACAAAAGAGAGCACATGAAATAATACATACATATACACGTAATACTCCATTCTATACGGTACAGTTGTTGCTCAGGAAAAACGTAGGGGTCTGTTTAGATGTAGACCACACTGAGAACCTCTCCTTCTCTGATCTTCAAATGTCGAGACTAGAAGTCCTGCATGAAAAGAGGGAAATAACAGTTACGTACCACTGGGTAATAACCCGATATGCATCAAGGATTTATGATGTATCACAAACCCAGTATTTAAACAAAATTACGACTGACTTCCAGTACGTCAAAAGTGTTTGACTTTGCAAAGGAGAACAAAGTTAGACAGGTGTAAGCTGATTTTTTTACAAACCAAATGTAAATACTTTTTGAGTATATGGCTCAGGTGTGTATCATATTAATTTTGACGCAAAGGAGATTTTCTGAACAATACTACCACTTTCACATCCTCCTTTCAGTGTTTACATCCAGTGAAATCCAAACAGCTAGATAAAATGACAACTTGTGTATACACGTGTACAGTACTGTATATGCAAAAAAGCCAAAAGTATACCTAAGATTATGAAATAATTGTTCACTATTCACACACAAATACAGGAACTGTAAGTACCGGTAGGTGCAGTCATGTGATGTGATCTGCGGGTGTAAGCATACTGTACAGCAGGGAATAGCAAGCAATACATTCATGTTTTAATTACATGTAACCCCCATCCTGGTAAGTTCATACTTCACCATCAGGTCAAGTTGATTAAAATTAGTGAAGTACAACATGTCCAATACAGTATGGTGCATTTTAACAATACATTGAACATCTTAGAGGCCCCTGAAAACAAAGTGGTGTAAACATGATTTTTAAGAATTAAAGCTACTATAACAGACCAAAGCGTGTGAAAATACAATGTACTGTTTTATCTCAATACCACTTTTTACCAACTAGGTAGACAGAGAAGTGATACTCTATGGCAGGAAAAGGGTTTAACCATTTTCCTGCCAAGTCGGTGAAAATCCGCTTGAAATTCGGTGTAGCCAGAATCTAAGCACTGGTGACCGTTATTCTCCCAACCCGGTGGAAATCGGGCCCTTTTTGGGTACCGCCTTTCCTGCCAAGTCGACGGCACTACGTTTTGCTATCCCCTGTACGTTTAGGGGTCATCCGAGGAGAGGTTTTCTGACAAGGAACGCCTTTTCCCCTCGAAATGGGTTCGCAGGGAGTCGATAGACAGGGAAAGGTGCAGAAACCTGTCCGCCAGTCCCCCACACCCGAGGGGGGGGGTGGTTTATTTTTACCGCTTTTTAGCGAACTTGGCAGGATAGCATGGTGACGTTTTCTGGCGGAGTTGGACGTACTTGGCTGCCTGGCACTATAGAGATTGCTGCCGAACTTGACCAACTCGGCAATGCTAATCTAGAAGGCTACCTCTTGCAAACGACTTGGCAGATGGTGCCGATGGTGCGAGACGAAAGTCACTTATTCAGTAGTGCGTGACTGAAAATGAGAACGTATTTTTGACGGGACGGCTCGACTTGTTCCTCCGATGGAACGGATATGAACGACTCGGAAATACCATTACAAACTGGTGTCCGACGTACTAAGCTGGGCTTCAGCTCTGCAAGTTCAAGCCAGGCAACGTCCTTCACCGCCTTGCCGTGCCATTCAATGGACGTAGCTTTGGATTTTTTATTTATTCCATCGTCCGAAGTATTGGCTCTGGTTTGCAGGCAAACGTATCCTCTTGCCGACGCATTGGTAACTACGTACGCTGTTTGCGTACAGAGAATTCAAAAGGGACATAAGGTCAATATGCTGTACGGGGATACCGCCTGCACTTAGCAGGGACTGCTTTTGTTATGCAAACCAGCTAGCAGTACAATATGGCTGCCAGGCATGTGGACACGTCGATGGCTAGAACAATGGAAGCATATTGCGTTGTACCCATGCATCGCAAAAGTGAGACTGACCACTTGGGTGTAGTGACTGGTTATCACTGGTTAGCTGCAGCCCAATCCATGTAGGTACAAACCCGTACCTGACTGAGGACCACTCGATTAAGTCGGTAATGAATGGTAACACTCGTAAGCCAACTCCCAAATGAGCTGGCTAAACTACGTGGAGCTGTGCTTCAATGGCTCAGCCATGTCGTTAATACAACGGCAAAAACGTAGTTTTTGTGCTACACTGCCAAGTCGTTTAAGGTACGTATTCAATTGACCCTACCCTGGGGAAACAGGACAGGTTTGCCGGTGCTGCCGCACCCCTAGCACGACCCCCAGGGTCTCTGACTAACAGACGAGTGAGGTGATGTTTGTGCCTAGCGGACGTGCGCAATACTGAAGGAGTTTATTTCAGAAAAAATAAACATGAAACGGCAATAAAATGACGCACTCCCAGGGGCAAACAAAGCCGGTGACCTCAATTTTTTTCTGCAGTAACCCTTGAGCTCCTTCCCCTGTCAACGGGCATGTAGAAATTATCGAAGTCTAACACGTACAGTATAAGTACGGCTAAAACTACCCTGAAAATGGGCGATTTCTGCCAAAATGCCTGGCAGGATAACATGCAGGAGAGCCAATCTTTAGCAGGCACATATTATGGGGCGGTTTTCTACTGACTTGGCAGGATAACGGACAAGGGCGCTCGGCAGGAAAAGGGTTAATTAAGTCAATATTATTCGATATTAAAAATTTTTATGACACAAACTTGAACCCTTTACATCCATGATCAGAGTGTGCCTACAGTATTATACAATATCGCTCCCCATCACTATCTCTGTGCAGTATTTCAAAGAAAAAGGTAATGCGTCTTTTACCTTACACGCTGTGTTAACGAGTTGTGTAGGGTGATAATCCTCCACATCAGTGATTGGTAGAAATAACTGATGGAGGAGATCACGGTAGGCAAATAACAGATATGCATTGCTTTCCTTCAAATGCTACTCAGAGATATAGTGAGGCAGTAGCTGTAGTAGGTAAATACCAAGGAGGGTAAAAAAGAAACCAAGCTTGCTTTATAAAAATTTTCAGTATATAATTGTTGTTTTTCAGTATATAATTAAGAAATGAATTTATTGCTTGCTATCCCCTGTGACTGTACAGGAACTGTACATGTAGATTGCCCATGATAAACATTGCATGAATGAATGAATGAATGAATGAACAAACGAATGAATGAATGGATGGATGGATGGACAGATGAATGACTGTAACGATTAACCCTTTTCCTGCCAGACAGTAATAACTGTATCACTTCCCCATCAGCCAAGTCAGAAAAAAGCGGTATTGAGCCAAAACATGACGTATTTTCACCCACTTGGCTTGGTATGTTATAGCATCTTTTGCTGTTTTCAACAGCCTTAAAATGTACAGTATTGTGTTAAAAAACATCATATGGAATACGTTGTGTTTCATTAATGTTAACAATCTTGACCTGGTGGGGAAATATGGACTTGGCAGGAAAATGGTTAAATTTCTGATGAACTGTATGTACCATGCATGGCGCTGGCATTGCGAGACAGTATGGTGGGATGCTACAACACATGTAACCTGTATACATGTACTTTACACATGTATGTATGGCGGTAGTTCTGCTTCATGTATGCCAAACTGAGTCATAAATGAGAGATATGTATTATGTCTACACCACAGTGTGATGGTACATTATGTAATTCTGATATGCTGCATCAACTAGGAAATCTATGAGGTCCTTTTATGATGTACGTACAATTGTACATGCTATCTATCACTGGACACAGCAACTGATTGAACAGCTGTGTTGAAGACCAGTATGTATTTCAGCGTGTCATGTACAGCACACAGACAGAAGCCATCTTTGCTGAGGAAAGCTGCCTTTATATTGCGGAACTATAGGACATTCCCTTTACGGATATGCTGATTGGAGTAATTTAAGTGACCTGGGCTTTCGGTTCTTTTCGCGCCCGTGCAGCGGATAATGGTACGAAAGCGTTGAATTTCAGGCTCCTTCACGCCACCAACATTGTCAAACTATGTAATACATACTTTGCATATATTTGGCCCAGATACATGAATGTACGCACATGTACCCACCATAAACAAATGAAGGAATGCCAGTGTAGTGGTCACAGAGGACAATATGCATGATTGTGTAATGAAGTCATCGGTATCCCGTGATTTTTTGTGTGTTGAATAACTGAACTGAACTGAACTATACAACACATCCATTTTGGACAATTAACCAGGTGTGACGGTATATACAGTACATACTAGCGGACAATAGCAGGGAGAGTCATACATGCATAAAATCAGAAAAAAAATATTCCGATAAAGTACATGTATGGTGGACAATTTTAAGTACAATTGTAATGTGGCAGACTGACTGCCGCACAAAACCAGGAATGAACAGCAACTTCCTGCTTATATTCCGTCATGATAAATCTTACTTAACCAGTTGTCTATGACATCATTGAATTAACTGCAACATAAATGTAAATTTTCAGAATGAACATAGGTACATGTAAACATGAGGCAAAAAAGTCACAACCAGAGTTTATTGTATATGTGCTCTGACTGTAGATGTTTATGGGGACAGATCTGCTCAAGCATGTCCTCACATAAAATGGGATACAATAAAAGTGGGTACTACATGTACTTTGCTTTAAGGTAGTTCACGCGTTGGGGGTGAAAGATTTCAACTTTTGCCCAAACTCTCCTCAAGCAAATTTTCAACCATTCTCTTTCAAAATCAAGAACAAATACTCAGGGGTCACCATGCAAAGTTTAGTGCAAGAGAAACAAATTACCCAATACTTACTGATATATATATCTGAAAATTAAAATGGCCGCCATTCCTGTGTTATCTCTATAGGGGAAATTAAAATTTAAGATTTTAACAAAATTATGCTGCTGAAAACTTTGCTTAATCCACAAACTTTAAATTGAGCCCCAACAAGTAGTCGGCCAAAAGGAAATTTTAAAAGTTTGAGAGTCTGAGTATCTGTCCAAATGGCGTATTCTGGTTTAAAAATCACTGTGCCAAAATGTCAGTGGTCTTCAACTTGTTCTGCCAAAGAACAATTTTGTTTCTTATGAATGGATCCCATAGTCTGTAACTTGTGCAGTGTGTCAAAGTAACACATCAGGACCATGGTATTTCAACCTTTCACTCGGAAAACACACTAAATTGCTGACTTCTTCTAACTAGTCATTCTGTTTTCAAGTAGACAAACATGATATATGATGTAAATTTTTATCTTCATCTACAAAGTACATGTGATGGCAGTCAATTTTTGTTGACTTTCAATTGATAAACTGACAAGAAATCATAACATGTACAAATGTAGGCAGCTGGGTCCTGTAAATATTCATCACGCCAAGCAGTTAAAATTTCTGTCATTTTCAACACATTTCAATAACATTACATCCTCTGAGTGGCAATACCTAGAAATTCTGATTGGTCAAAAACTAAAAGGAATATGAAATATGTTTTCCAGGAATCCTGAAGGAGAAACTTGTTGACCTTTTGCAATTGAGTGCTGTACTTTTTCCCGCCAAAATTTTAGTGCAACATTTTACCAATTTTCATGAATTTTCCTCTCATTTTTTTTATAATTTTGGACCAAATGGACATTACATTATATTGGCTACAGTTTTTTATCAAAATTTTTTGCAAAAATCTGAAAAAAATTGACTGAGTTATATAAACTGACTTAGGCGTTCAAAGGGTTAAGTGTCCTTGATTACTGTCACTTCCAGGAAACGAAGTGACTGCATCTTAAGAAAGGCGGAGTATCTAAAAATACAAGTAGTCATCTGATTTTCAATGGCAAAGATGAAAGTAACATCCACTTGGTGAAAAACAAGTCACACCTGCCATATTGCATTTACTGGACAGTCTGTCCATCATGAAATTCATGAAGAGTGTATTTATTTTGATTCAAGTCAGTACTGTATGATAAAGAAAAAAATAGAAGTGTCTAGGACACAAGGAGAGAGGGTGAAAAGCCATAGGAGTGAAAATTTTAAGCTCCAATAGCAACGTGTATAATTATATATTAGTAATATATTTTCCGTCTGTAAAACACAGTGCAGTGTTGCACTCCCCAAAGCATGTTGAAGTGGTTGGTGTGCAACTTGACAGCAAAGCCCTTGCACTGTATGTGTGCCATGTGATGATGACAGCTGAAAGTCAGTGTGGACTAGAATTCGTTGGTCACTTTATCAACAATAACATAGCATAGACCCTTGTTTCTCGAGGGTCTTTATGAACACAGTGAGTGTGTTGTACATCATGTGTTTGTGTTGACAAAGCTGTTAATACTTTGTACTTTAGCATACTTCCACGAGAAGAACAACAAAATGTTTGTGTCTTCATAGAACAAATTATGATGAAAACATTGTTACAGCCTTTGTCCCTTTTAAGAAATACCTGACAACGCTCATGTTTTCTCTCTACTGTAAAATATAAGTTTGGAGTCACTGATTTAATCTGTAATCACAGAGCATAAATGTATAAAAAAATCAAAAAGTAGATCTCCATGTCTAAATCCACTGTCCACGACTGTGGAAACCGTCACTGGCTATCAGAACAAAAGGTGACAACAAGGTGACCCAAGGTAGTGGGGGGGCCATAATAGTCTATGCTTGTTTGCATCGTAAGCTGTTACGCACCGTGAATGATGTCAATAGCCACGCATTTTCACCAAAGACATAATAAAAAGTCAAACTTGTACACTGCTGGATGGAAACTTACTTGAACAATGCCTTCGGTAATGGTGGTCAACTGCAGGCGGTGGGACTGAGTATTGTTGTAGACAATCAACAGGTGCTAGGTGAACTAGAAGTCTACCCAGTGGCTCGAGGAAGTAATGAAAACACTACTACTGTGTATCTTGAACCACGTTTTTCTGTCAAACACGCACGTGACAAGCTCAGGACCTTGAGAGGGGAAGGTGCATGAAACAGAAGAATAGTTGAGTGCATGAATGACGTCATAGAATAATAAATGGCTTGTTGTGCTGCTACCATGCATCAATGCCTGAAACCCAAGCAGGTGAAAATCAATATCTGTCAAAGGCGTTATTATCATGCAAAGACCATGTCAGTTCAGTGTGTACAGTATGGATACGCTGGAGAAACCATGTTTAGGATAGGGGTTAAAAGGGCAGCAAATGGCCCTACGTGTACATCCGCAGCCCTCTACTGGCAACAGACCAGAACGGAAAAAACATCACTGACAATATATTGGATAATTGGGAATATATTTTACACACTGTGTAAATCACTAGAACCCAATGTAAAATGTCTCCTGCATGGACACTTTGTTGAATTTTGGAGTCTTTGAACTTGTGAATTCTAAAAATATGCGAAAGTTCAGACTGGCAGCAACTACATGTATAGCTTACGTAATTTTGATACGTCAAAATTGATATACATTTTCAGACTATTGATAGGCGTCGAACAGATGAAAATGCTATCATACAAAACAGAACTCACGATGTGGAAGATATCTGCAAAGGTAGTTTGATTTGCAAATTCATCAAAAACTGCACACACTTTCAACTGAATTTAATATGATGATTGTGAACTGTACTCTCCCTACCCCCCTGACAGACGAAGATGTAATACACGCAATTCAAAAACTGATTCATGGATTTATACAAATCCTAAAAAAATTCAATTTCTACAATTCCATCAGATCATTATGAACTGTAATCCCCACAAGAGAAAAAGCGTTAAGATGATATCAACCGTTTAACTGGTGTAAGCTTTTACAAATCCAGAAGGAAAAAAAATCACTTTTTTAATTATAACATCATGTAAAAATATTATCAGTACTGGACACATGGTGTCAATGAAGAAGAGAGATTTCCATTCACCAATTTACAGTAACATACGTGTACATGTATACGTAAAACAGAAGGTCCACTCTAAACATGTCAATATAGTCAGACATGACACACGTGTACATGGCTTCCTCTTGATGCGTCATATTATCCATTTATTATTTACATGGTCAAACCATGACATGCATGTGACCGTGACCATGCCCCTAAAATAATTCATCTTCATTTCTGCACAATATATCAGTCACTATCACATCAAGTTCATTAAAAAACTAGAAAAGCTTAGTAACAGCCTAGGATAAGATACAAGATGACAGATTGACTGACATACTGTATAATCATTAATTTTCATAGGGATTTAATTTCATTACATGTATTTTGATGTTTGAAACATTTCACTGGGATTTTAAGTTCAATGCTTTTGCCAGCAAAACAATACATTCCATATTAAACAACTTCTCTGGGATTTAATTTAGCTGATTTGATGTATCAGTGAAAATCACAAAATTTAATGGGTGTGTTAACATCAAATGTAAGGTATTTGACGAACACGAATACTTGAGGACCCAAAAACAAGACAAACAACACAATTTCTGCTAACTTGTCTAGATATTGCTGGGATTAAGGTAAACATGGATATTTTTCACCAGCTCGGTCAGACTGCACGTCAAATTTCTGATCTTCTACACCTGGACATCCAGAATTATGCTGAACTTTAACTGATTTGATAAAGGAGTGCAGTTTCGCTAAAACATTTTCTTGTGAAAGCCCATCTGAAATACATGTACCTGTAGTACATACATTGTACCTGATCGTCGACGGTACATTCCACTACTTTTCATCTGCTACCTCAACACAACAGTACATGGTAAACAAGCACTGTGTTTGCGTTTATTGTCCATTCAAAAGTTGTGTTGGGCATTTGCCCTGCAGTCAGCGGTGAATGGTAGAGTTCAGGTCAAGGTCATCATGACCATTGTCTTTGCCCACATTGATCTCAGGTTTGATCGCTAGAGCTTTTTTAGAAATGCATGCACATATCAGTACTTTTCCATACAATAGATATATGCATTGTCACTATAGTGTGTGTAAGACTAAACAAAGGTTTAAAAGTAAGCTTTTTTAGAATATACCTTCCTAATGCATACTGTACATGTATTTTCATCATGCATTGTAGTGACAACTGTGTAAAATACACATTGCTGTCAAAGTATCTACAGCAGATACAAAGCCGTTGACAGTTACATGTATATTAAGATAGAGAGGACAGAATGAATGTCTGTCGATCATTGCGATACATGCTGCTTGCAGTTATTCAAAGCTGTCTACCCTTCCATTATCAGGACCTGTAAAGTGAGGATTAACTTGTACTTCTACAGCACTGTGTTTCACACCTTGCTGGCACACACCTTCCCGTTTATTCAACCACAGTGGAGGGACTGCGATTCAACAACAGTGTTTGCTTTAATAAGGTAATATGCACCTCGAAGTAAAAGACTTAAACTTTTGCTCTAACTTTTCCTCAGGAATCTTTCAATCATTCTCTTTCAAAATCAAGAATAAAAATAGGGGGTCCACCGTGCAAATTTGGTACTAGAGAAACAATTAACCCAAGATTTACTGATATTAGAAATTCAAAATGGCCGCCATCCCCGTGTTAACTCTATGGCGAAAAATAAAAATTTTTCGAATTTCGAAAAACTAAGCCGGTGAAAAGTTTTCTTTCACCAAGAGCTTTAAAATGAACCCCCACATGTGGTATATCAGAAGAGAACTGTAAAAGTTTGAGAGTCCGAATGTCTGTCCCCGAGGTGCGTTCTACCTTTAAGCTGAACTTAAAGTGAACTACAGAGTGGTATAGAGTACGTATCACCTTAGTTTTTTTACGGTCAGGCAATACTGAACTTTTCACCCAAGTCGATCATCTACACCACCTATATGTATTTCATGGGTAATGTAAACAAAGCGATTTAGAAATCACAGGCATAAGAGTAGAACTTTCTTCAAAACTGACACAAATAAAAGTGAGAGATTAGAATTTTAAGCAAAATATATGAGTGCGATATATATAACAAATAAAGAGATAATGGAAGTGCAACAGCCTGTGTATTTTTCTGGTGTTTACATGTATGGTGTTCTTTTGATTAATGAAACTATTTGTGACAAAAGGATGCTATCGGAAAATACCTCTCCTACATTATTTGAAATCAATAAAGTCCAATCCCAATAAAGTATTATGTATATAAAATGTATGTATGTGCAAGACTAAACTTTTGTTGAAATTATCAAGTGGAAACTGAGTGAATAGGTCTCCTGTGATCCCAAAGTCTAAAATCTGGGTCGCTGTGCCCGTCTCAAACTCACGAAAAAGCAGTTGTCCGTTTAGCCCTGCGTACGATGCTGTGTGTTCCGCCCCGAGATTAGCTGTAGCGGAACACACAGCAACGTACGCAGGGCTATTGTCCGTTGTGCGTCACTAAACTGGCTCTGAAGAAGGACTTAACATGCCATTGGAATGTAAACAACAACAGCGGTATGCGCCTAAGTGTTGTGGTCGAAAACTAGTTCATTCACAATGAGAGGGAACAGCGGGTGTCACCTTCAAAAAGGGCTGCAACCACAATAAACCAATTGGCTTTTTTGCAAATACTGTAGAGTTGCCAGCAGGATGAGCACGGTACATCTACCAGCACACGTAGTGATGTTACATGTATGGTTCAGCCTTTCAAAGAACTCCAGCGCATACATGTACGTGGATTACGTGCAGCCTTTCACTGTACATGTATGACAATACATGTATACATGTACATGCACTACGAGGTGAAACCATAGACCCCTATGGTGAATCTGTCCTCATAGAAACGGCTGTACTCAGGAAAGACACGGTCTACTGTACATGTATGTCTCCAATAACAGGGAAAAGTTTTTCCTGGTTGAAATTCACACATTCACTTCAAGGGCAAGTGGCTGTAACTTTTGATAATTTTTTTTTCACTGTTCTTCTTTTTATGCCAGTAGCACATCCTTGTTCCTGGTCCTCTGTCCGACAGTATCGGGACAGCATCACTACATGTGTGAAATAGACTGTTTTTGTTTACATTTGATTTCTAGCCCAAACCAGAATTCATTTGTCAGCAAAGACCTGCAATTTACACTTGTACGGACCGAGTTGACAAGCTGAATACTGTGTATCTCAATACGCTTTGGGAAGTAGCACAAGAAACTGTAGTTGACATCAAAACCAAAAGTTGTGAAAAAATTAGCTGAAAGTTCCCTTGAAATCGCAACAATTATCGGGAACTCAAGCTTGTCTGAGACTTGCAGCCATCATCAAAACACGTCTTCAGAGCCGGCCTTGCATATGTTTTTATACACTCTCACCCAACAAAGCACAATGAAGGTACATGTATAAGATGAATGTTCATGAAATACCGTACTATCTACTACAGACATACATGTACTGTACATTGTACATACATGTAAGCTCAGCTGTGAAGAGTGTTTTCATAGCGGCACTGCCAATCTCAGCAGATCTGGAAGTCACCAGTAATTGTTCAATTTCAAGAACATTTAAAATGATCTGCTATCTGCTATCTAAAATAGCAAAGTGTGTCACTCTCTGCTACAGCCACTTTTCTAGTTACAAAGTTTGCAACTGAGAGGCCTGGGTTAACTTCATGAAAATGACTTCGTAAAGACGACCAGACACATGAAGGAAGACCACAAAATCAAAATGCAAAATATTCATCTAGTCCTGTGCCCAATTGTACATTGACACTCTAAGAATCTCTTAGCTTTCTGGGGCTGGGACCTTGAAAATACATGCCTACACTATAGAGGATGGGTTGGCTGGTTGCAGAATGAGTTTTTACGAAAATGCAGTCCTATTTGATGATTTCTAGAACACGCCCAGCATCCAAAAATTTGGTTAATGCTCAATACCAAAGAACAAAGGATAGCCTTCTAAAATTTACATGTATATAGAAAAGAATAGAAAACTCACAGATTTCACACTTGTTCTCATGAGAACGGTGAAAAGTAATATCATCCATGTACAGCCAGAAGCTACTCATGAACAAGTGCATGTATAGACCATGGAGGTAGCTCACCAACAGACATGTATGCTTTGTAAAACTACTTTGCAAGTAGAGTACAGTATACACTGTACCATGATTTGAACATCACTGACAGAAAATGTATAGGCATTGATTTGTTGTTTGCATCATTCATGTAAATATGATCAGTTTCTGCGCTTGTTTGAGAGGAATATTTGTTTGCTGTGTCTCATGGCCATGTGAAAAGATGACAATCACAAATGGAGGTCAAACAAATAACAGACAGACATTTTCACACTATCCAGCAACTTTACATTTTGCTTGGCACAAAGTGTTGCCCAAAGAGGTCCCAGTGTGGATTATACAGTACATGTAGACTGACTGTCACTTTGCATGACCTAAAAATATGGTTATATGACCTGAAAATCTGATGCAAGCACTGCTGTTACAGACGTCACCACAAAACTAGGCAATTTGCCGACTCATAATCATTACCTTACATATATTATAAGGGCTATACAGTATAATTTATGGGCATTGTAACAGTTTTATTGGGAATCTTATTACATGTCCTGATGATGCATTTTGCATGGTTTCTGACAAGAGCCGTTGCTACTCAGGTGAGTTAAATGTGAAACTGCATTTCCTAAACCACCAATTCTGAAGTATAATTTAACAAGGTTGTGAATTGCCCACGTCAGTACATAAAATGTCTGGCACTGTATTTTACAGAATATTGCATAAAGTTTGTGTGTACAATGTAAACATGTAGTGCACTTAATATTGCTATGTTGTAAATTTTAATGACGAGCCTTCATTGTGATCATAAATCAAAATAAAATGCTGGATGGTTGTGCCTTGTGGGCACAACGGTTAGATTATTCACATTATTACTGATATTTATTCCATACTCCCAGTATATACATTGTGAGTGATTTGAATGTATCGGTTTCTAGATTGCTTTCACGTAACTCCGTCGTTCGAGATCGCGAGGCGAGGCAAGAAGCTGCCTTCTTTATGGTCATGTCACCCATCCCCATGGAGGTTGCTGTGGATCCGTAGCCCTGTCCCACTCCCCAATATAAACAGTCAGGGACTGGCAGGGCCACGGATCCATTTTAGGCCCTCAAATCCATGCAAGAGTCAATGCATTGACAGTTGAGGGGAAGTTCCCCTCTGTTTATGGTCAGTATAGTTTCCTAACACAAAAGAATTCAGATCAGCTGATGAAAGCAAGGACTGCAGGAAGGTATTACGTAATGTCTGGCAGCCATATTGGCGTGTACGGAAAGTCTCACGTCGTTAGACTCAGAGTGCAAAAAAAACAGTGATCTGATGAGGCGCCCAGTAAATATTTTAGAGACAAGTAACATTTTCCTTTCTTGTTAACCGTTGTGCATGTAGCTGTATGACTGTTTGGATCTGGCTATCATAGCTGGACCAACTATTAGCGTGCAAAATGTTTTGGTCCTGACGTGCAAATGTTTCTAACAGGTTGTTGCGGCTATCGCTAACATGCGGGCGGTCAACCAGCGCAGCGGTCAAATTAGTTTCAGTCAGTACCTATGTACACTATCGCAAGAGGAATTTGTGGCGTTTCATAAATGTGTTGTAATGATACAGCGATCTAAAGAGGAAGACCCTTGGGGAATACTCCATCAGGCGCGGGCCAGCAATTTAGGCAGATCGTCCATGTAGCCGACACGAACACGAAGTGTCTGTTACTGGCTACCAAAAAACTATGAAAAACAGTAAAGAATGAGCTACAAAATCACTATCAGTTTTAAGTTGCAGGTAGAATAAGTCTGTGCCTTGTAAAAAATACTATAAAAATAGTAGAAAGTGAAGAACCAGCTGAAAGTTAGTTGAGGAGACCTGACCGCATATCATTTGAATTCCTTGTCGGCTACATGGACTATTTAAAGGCGGAGCCTCCCTTTAAAAGGGCGCCAGCCTATGGCGGTGTTCACTGTGTAAGTGGACACCAAACAGGCAACATGAGGGCACAAGCTCAAGAAAATGCCACTTTTTATTTTTTTCCAACCGCAAAAACGCTGACAGACTGCCAAGCGGTCAGCACGAAGCGGCTGCCGATCGAACTCTGTTGTTATATTCCAATTCTACGTGGCTGGAAGACGTTTTTTAAGGAAATTCTAGTGTGGTGCTGAGGAATAAATGACCGTTGGCAATTTGAACCGACCGTCAATCAAACGGTTATATAAGCTCTACTTGCAGGATTAGCAAAAGGTTACAAAAGATTGAAATCAGTTTGTGTAATTAATGTAATAGAAATCAAACATCGTACTGGCCATGTGTTTTGACTGGGAGGAGAACTCCACTAATGCGAGAACCAGGGATTGAAAAGTGCGGCTTTAAAGAGGGGCCAGGGAAAAACCGCATAGATTAACGACAAAAACAAAACCGTAACGCCACGGTATGAAATGGACGTCACCACAAAACGTTGACGAAAGTGACAGCCTTCGAAGCTGGAAGCGGAAGAGCGTCTTACCTCCTTCAGTTAAAATCCTTGTCAAACTCTTGTGACCGTTAGATCTCCACTACTGTATCTCAATAAAGCTGATTGGGGACGACTCCAGACATGAACGCGATTTCAGCTTTGACTACTTCTGTGTACGTACCTACACGTCTGAATGCACATTACACTGTACAGTGCGTACAGTACGGTCTTTCGGAATGCGGTTCGTGTAAAGCTTCAGATTGTGTTTCGAATTCCACCCGCAGTTTCAGTTGAAGTGCGTTGCCTATCCCAATTAAGTCGCGAGAAATGTTATTGCTGCAAGATATTTACAACAAACTACTGTTTTACACATCCAAATGATAAGAGAAGATAGAACAGTCCTCAAAAAAGATATTCACAGAACGATTCCTTAATAATGCTTCGGATGAGGGCGCCCCCTCACGAAATGAATGATCATGTCTGGATCATACCAACCGTACCCGCTACCCCCAGATATAGTCCCAGCAGTAGTAGATCGTTGGCAGAAGTACAAATCTATTTGAATTCTATTTGTAAAATATGAAAGTTCGGTCTTTCTAACGAGTCTTTGTGTTTCTCTGTTTAAATTTAAAAAAAATTAATCACCACGGTCAATGCCTAATCGAAATTTGCGGAAATACGCTATGTTCCACACAGCATTTTGTAAGCTCAATATTGTTTAATATCCTCCTTCGATAAAATTTGGTTTAAACCCTCTTTGAGTTCTAGGTTTATTTTTAGTCTTTTGATTACGTCGTCGTGTGCTTTGATGATCGTACCAGCACTTTTCAAATGACTCTCTAATTTCATTATTAATCATATTCACACATGATTGACAATGTTAACTTAGAGTGAATATGAATGGAACAATTTTCACTGGATATTTACTATAGATCCCAAGGTACAAAAGTGACTATTGTATTTGTATTCAATAAGAATGACTCTGTAAGTAAAATATTAGAGAAAACTGTTATATGATCGTTATTCAATCACATGGGTCTCCCGGATTAATTTATTTGTTTGAAGACTTTAACTAATAATCTGAAGGTTGTGAAATATCTACAATATAACGAAAAAGTATTGAAAAACCGTTTAAATGATGTAGAAAACGGCTGAAATATAGCCTGGGAAGTATAGTAACCTTCCAATCTGCTGCGGTATTCAAAGAGTTGGAAGGTATCAAAGGCTTGCAGTATGAATTGAAATTAAACAATAGGCCTATTGTTAGGAAGATCGGAAAATAAAAAAGCTTTTGGATTTAAAGATCATATTGACAGGAGTGACAATCAAATTAAGTAAGACAATGAAAAAGTTGGTATTCCTTGCTTGCTATCGAAATACATCATAATAAATCTTACTGTTCGATTTTATGTGGACAGTTTACATTAAGCTTACTTGATGACAACTTTCCCAGAAGCGGGGAGGATTGAGTGACTGGGATTGAATATTGTAATTATTTACCTAATAGATTTCTGAAAAATATCCCTACCAGAGTATTTCAAAATATATGAAGACGAATAATATGGGGGCCGAGAAACGAAGATACAATATCTCAGTCTTCCGTAACTTTGTGAAGAACTGTTGAGTCAGCATCTTTCCGCAAAATAAAAAGGGTTAATACCCACTTTTGATTTTAATTTTACCTGAAATCAAGCGCAGTGAAACCCTTAATTCTTCTCAATACGGATTCTTGCACCTAACCGTTTCAAAAAAAACCCTCCAATAATACAACATATTTTCTGGCGTTTTTGTGCAAGTCAATAGAGTTATCCGACACAACACAAAGACCATATGGCCATGGGCAGTCTGCTACAAAAATCCGAAAGATAGATTGAGGCAGAAGTGGATTTCATCATTTTTCAGTATTTATGATTTTGATACACATTATTCGAGTACGCTTACAAACAGATTTGTGAGTAAAGAACACAATTTCATAAGTATAATAGCGAAAATATACTATATATTATAAATTGCCGATTATTTTTCAGTGCATGTCAAAACTTGCCGTTAACTTTTCAATACAAAAGTGAATGCTATTCTTTAAATGTTATGACTTCGGGTCAAAGGTGAACTCCCTTATCTCGCGTGACACAGAGCTGCTTCCGAGCTACACGATCTGAAATATCAGTAAATATGCCGGTAAGTGAGTCCCGTCGGCGGACAAGTGAGACTTAATATAATCTAAGAACCAATTTTAAATTTTTGCTTCAATGAAAAGTCTGCCCATGAGAATATTTCATCAACTTCAAGTGGCACTGATGACGATGTCGTACTGCAGACTCTAGATGTTTGTGTGTGTATCTGTTAACCAGCTGTGAGGTCTAGGGCTTTGGTTTTAACTTCTATTGCGTTTCTGTCGATTCGTTTACTCCTATTACTCCCGTTAACCTCATAATCTTATACTAATTTGTACATTCAGGCTGCGGAACGGTGTCCAAATACATTCTTTGCATAAATATGTCATCTGAAGTACACTCATTACTGCTTCCGCCATTCAGCGCGTATCTTGTAAATGTCGCGCTCTGGTCAGGTCAGCGTGCAGCTGATAAGATAACAAACAGAAGCGTGCTGCAATTCATATGATGACAATGATGTTTTGATTTTGCGGTGGACAACAATATGCCATGACCTGACACCAACTCATGAAGTGCCCCGACCCTGTTAAAGTTTAGCTGTCGGTCACATACTGTTATACAACCATTGGAATAAATTGTCAAATACAGTTTCTTTTTGAATTTTTACTACCCGACATCATGCCGAAAGCCTGGTGTCCAACCTGCATTTGTGCATGTGATGGAGGTAATTTTACCTCCATGCTTTGTGTGATGTCAGTTGTTGTCGGCAACAATGAGATTGCAGATTGTACCCTATTTGAGTACAACATGCAGTGCCATTGTTTTTAACACACTTTCGTGGAGCAGAGGAAGAAAGTGTTAATAATGAGTATATTTTCAATTGTTACAGGCATTGTTCCTCCTGGAGCAGAGTAACTGTGCTCTAAAGGGACAAACTCGCTGTCTTTAGGCTTGTCAATTCATCATCAGTTTTGTATTTTATGAGGAGTCTGTAATATTGATAAGAACCTTGAAATCAGTAGTCTGCACGGCTGCATAAAAATTTTTTTCAGCTCACATAAGGACAGAATAGGTTCAGAAAGCCAGGAAATATTTTCCTAATTGCCCAGAAGTCTATGCTGATGAGATGATAGTCACTGTAACAAATCACAAACGACTGCTCATAGTACAACATTTATTTCAAGGCATTCATGTATGAAGCAGTATGTACAATGATATTCATGTGTGTGAACTCCACTATTGAGTATTGTTTAAATGTGCAGTGACTCACTGTCAGTGTTGTTGCATATTACATTATGTCAGATCACCATAGACCATACATGTGTGAAGGTACAGCATTCTACTGCATCACTCATGCACTGTTTTAATTTGATCAATTTTTCAGCCAAAGGGAAAAGTCGGGACCAAGGGACAGAAGCAGATCCATGAAGAAAACAAAAGTACAGTACAGTACTACTCACGAATGATTTACGCAACAAATCTCATATACTTACTGATCAGAATGATGTGGATGTGGGATTCTTTCAATGTTACATGTTGGGTGAGTACATTCTGGGCTTAATATTTATCTTTCTTTCTGTTTCTACAGTGGTCCATTTTAACCCTTATCCTGCTTGGTCTATCACTACCAAATCTGCAGAGTCAGAACAAAGCAATCTTGAGCCAAAACCTGCCCGTGTATTCACTAACTTGGAATGGAATATTGTACATATACCAGATAGAGTCAGTAAAAGTCATTTACAGTACCTCTGTTTTCAAGGGCCTTCAAATGTTCAAGTCTTTGTTACAGTGTGACATATGAGCTACGTCATGCCATACTTGTTTTCACTAACTTGACCTGATGGCAATGTATGAACTTTGCAGGATAAGGGTTAATGATTATAATCACCGGTATCATATCTTCTTCATGTCCATTCTAAAAAATTGAATGGTGATGTGATCCAACTTGCAATCACTGTCTGAAGGTAATTCAGCTCCATTGACTGGTTTTGGTCTATAAGGTAACAAAGGAGTCAATGTTTGCTAACTGAAACATTTATAAAGTTCTGCAAGATGTCTAGTCGTCATGGACCACTGGAAACTTAAGTGATCAAAAAAATTATAACTAGTGGTCATGACCACCTGTGTGCAATTTCACTTACAATATTTCTGAACCCAGTTAGCGAATTTAGGAATTTAAGAAATTTCTTTGAGTCAGCCCTATACCAGTACATGTAACATGTAAAACTTTCTTATAATGCCGTAACAGTTTGAATGAGTTTACACCATAAACCAACTTTACTATGATGCAATATATTTCATAGGGGTAATTTTATACAATCTTATGAGTGAACTTGTACAAGATATTCTGCTGCACACAATGCCAATCATACCGTAAACTATACTCAGAAATAGAGTTAAGTGATTTTTAAAACCCTTGGACGCATCTCAAGCCTCTGAAATGCTAGCAATTACAGAGGAAAGGAAGTCAACCCAATGACAGGAAAATGCCATTGATATTTACAGTCTCACCAACTGTAAAAAAGTGCATTACAGGATTATGTTAGAAAAGTAATTCAGTGACAACAATGTATAAATTGTACACTGGTTCAAAAGTAACATATTCATGCCAACACTATTTCCCTATACCACGAACCAATACTCCATGAGATTTTGCTGAACGATGCTGTTTCCGTTTTGTTGAAATTTGTAGTCGAATTCCTCTCAACAGGTTTTATTCAGTCTTGCTGTTGCCGTCTATTTTGGCTGCATACGATTAATGCACAAAATGGCAGAAGCGACGTTTGGACCCACCGGTAATTTGGTCGATGCGGGTACAGATTTGAATATGAAATCTGGGATGGCAGAGTAAGTTTAGATTTCCTCAGTACAGTACACAATGATGTTTCTTCTGAGTTACATCCCAAAAGCCAGAGAACATCACACAGTTTTCAGTATAAACATGTATACTGGCTATACAGTTAGGCTCAGATTTTGTGAAAATTTTCAACTCAGTGTACCCATATGTGTCCAACTGACATTGACCTTTTCACCACCACAGTTTGTCCAAAATCCATTGTCATCCATAGTGATTGTGAACCTGTTCAGAAGGAATTGCGGTGAACAGGTGAAATACAGTAGTCTTGCCACAAGACTGTATGATATAAACCCGCTCACTTTTGTACGTGTTGTAGATGCAACACAAAGCATACTAGTATACTGTACAGTGTTCCCCCCTTATTTGTCTTACAGCATAGATGAAATGTGACAAGATTTGTTTACCACATGTCTTGATCACACTGTCCCATCTGCAATATACATGAAAAGCGAGTGAGGTCACTGAGGCTCATATTCAAAAGGTTTAATTTAAATGTATTGGCTTCTTGATCGATGAGAAAGTATGTATACATGTACACAAATCATTGTGGTGTGTAGAAACTCAGAGAGAGAAAAGAAAAGAGAAGAACATATAAGGCATGTTAGAGATGGTCATATTCATTGCACCCTTATTAACAAATATCTTATCCAGAAACACTGTAAACATTACACTGCATGGCTCAAGAATGAACAAGAATTTCTCTGAAGTTTGATAAGTGACAGAATTTGTTTATAATAACATTATTTACACTTTTTGTTCATTTGATCAACAGACACATCAAAGACGTAATACTTGTCACAATCATCGTTCAAGTGCTGAGTATATTCTCCAACTATTTCTGGTTCCTGTGGCTGGTCATACCCGGAGGGGCGTTTTACTACATTTGGACGAATTTCCTCGCACCGTGGATATTTGCACCGGCGCCAGAAATTGATGAAAAGAAACAGAGAAAGATGGAGAGGAAGATGAAGAGAGGACATTAAGATTTCAAGGCATTATAAAAAAGATTTAAATTTTTTTTGTATCGTACTAATTTATGGGAGAAGAATTTTATGCAGTCTGGCAGGGAATTGTTGAGGCGAAAAATTGAATTAATTTGACGAGCAGTGAACATGACCAGAGAGAAATCATGTGCATGTCCATGTATTGAGTGAAAGATCGGCTGTTTGAGGGCGCTCTGTACGAAGTTATAGTTGGAGCACCCTCATATGACAGATCTTCCAGTCTAGTTGAGCAGGTTTTTAAATTCCTCTTCAGGAGCATTGAATTTATTGAGACAAAGTTTACAGCTGTATCAAAATACCAGTTACTATTGCAGGGTTTACATCCATTTGAAATTGGTGCGTTCAAGAGACACACACCTACCATCTCTAATATGTCCTTGGCAGAATGCTTTGCACAGGTGTGTGCTTACAGAGTTGTGTAAAGAGGATTCATTCAGCACGTTGTTAGGAACCGTTTGATTGGTCCCCCTCCCACTTTGTTTTCAAATATAAGGAGAGTTGTGATTGGTTGTCCTTTGTGGATTAAATGTTGCATAACTATTATAAGTCACGTTCCTTCTGTTCACAGGAGAGACCTGATAAAATTACCGCATCAAGTATGTTGTGCTGACTTAATCTAGCAAGGTATGACTTTGGTGTACAAAATTGATAAAATAGAGACGCAATAACCGCATGAACCATGCAGTAATTTCCCCATTCTTCATGCTCAGCTGACTGCCCAAAGAAAGAAACATAGTAAAAAGTTTGGAGTTCATAGTATCTGCTGGTCAGAATTTAAAGGAGACGTCTCTTTCATCATTAAGGTAGAATGCGCCTCAGGGACAGATATTCAGACTCTCAAACTTTTACAATATTTTGTTGTGTATCACTTGATTGGACTCACTTGAAGCTCATGGAGTAAATAAAGTTTTGACCAGCTTATTTTTTTGAACATTGAAAATTCAGTTTTTCCCAGTAGAGGTAACACAGGGATAGTAGCCATTTTGAATTTTAAGTATTGGGTAATTTGTTTCCCGTGTACCAAGTTTTGGAGGTTGATCTCCAATTTTATTCTTGATTTCAAAGGAAATTGATTTAAGTTTCTGTAGTATGGAAAGTTTGAGCAAAAGTTTAAGTAATTTTTTGAGACATGTTCTACCTTAACAAAGAAAATCAGAGAAACTAACTATCCATTATCTTAGTATCATGATATTTTTTCATTAAAATAACCACAAGTGCTGCTTCTACACAGGTATCTGATGTTAGAGTGTGTCATTACATCAATCGCCTGTCTGAGCTCCACTGTCCTCACCCCTTTCACCGCCATTGCTGTGCACAATGGTATTGTTTCCTTCGGCAAAATTGGACCTCCACACCGGGAAATGGGGATGATAGGTTTGTAAATGCTGATCGATGGTTTTGCATACTTCTGCCCAAAGGCCAAAACACACAGCATGTTGGACCGTTCTTTGTAACACAATTGCAGATATCATAGATAAATGACCAGCAATCATGAATTTCATCAATGTTGCGTCTTCACAGAGGTTCATTTGGGCTGATATACTGAAAAGTAATGTTGATACTAGTAGGAGAAGTGTGGGTCTCAGTGCAATCAGCGTTACCACAGCAATGGTTGCCATAGTAACCATGCCCAAAGGAGCATGACTTAGCCAGTAGCTGCAACTTATGATGATTTTTGTGTTTGTAATGTCAACTACAGTTTCTTGTTCTTTTCTCTCCAATCATGTTGAGATTCACAGTATTCAGCTTGTCAACTCAGCCTGTACATGTACGGACTACATTGGTATTGTTGACAAGTGAATTCTGGTTCAGACTAGAATTCAAATGTAAACAGTTACCTACTTCATATGTATAGACACTGTGATAACAAGATAAATAGTCATTGTTTCAACATGCTGTGTGGAGTAGAACAAGAACTTGTATTAGTCATACAAAAATAGGAAAAAAACAAAACTTATAGCTGCAGACTCGATATGGACAAATTTGCTCTTTTTTTGAATTTTTTTTTATGAACTTCATTTAATGTGAAAATACTGGTCATCTTTACTGAACCTTTACTGTGCTTGCAGCGAGGAAATATGAAACATTCAGTGAAACGTTGATATGGTCTGTACCGTAAAATGTCAAGTTCAGTGCACAACTCTGACCATGCATGCCTGTATACAGACTGTGACCTAAGGTTTGGATCAAGCTTGTTTATGAAATCTTAATTAGCAATGGCTTTATGTAGATAAGGATAACAGCTTTCACTAACATTGCAGCAATGTTTATTTGTCATTTGAAATCAAGTTGGAACGGGAGAAGTTAAGCTTGTCTAGAGGTCACCAACATAATCATCTTTACAGTAAATGGGCGAATTTTTGACACTTTTGAAGTTATTCATCGGCATCTTTTTGAACACTGAGTGACCTCATGCTAAGTATTCAGTGTTTTCCTGTCATCACAAAGAGGTCAAACAGAGTGACTTTGACCCTTAAAGATGAGTGGGTTATGCCCAGCCATGTTGCAGTTCCACCTTAACCTAAGGGTTATATATCTGCAATCTTCATCATACTTAAAAAGGGGCAGGTATTGCTATGGAATAAGCAACGTGGACGAATTAATTCTAAAATTGCAAGTCAGGTCTCGCTATTTATTAAGTGCATCCAATATGCTTAGATGTGGGTTTTTTTCCCATCAATTCAGGTTGTATAGTATTGGAATCCCAATGAAAAAAATTGTGTAATTCACCAAGAAGTCTAACATAGTCCATTTGGAATGTTTGGCCAAAATAACAAATACATTTATTGATGTTGGCAGCGTATGTAGACACCATTGTGCTAACCCGTGACTGGGAGTAAAAGAAAAAATATAATAAAAGGCAAGTGGAATTATTGGTGTCTTGGAGTGTTATACTGAACCATGACACCACAGGCTGCACTAAGACTTATAGTTGGTGCAGAAATGTGAATTGATAATTCACACGCAGCATTAGTAACTGGTGCCTGTACTTTCCATATTTTGCAAGGTAGAATAGAATATGCCTCGGGGACAGATATTCGGACTCTCAATTTTACTACATGTTTTTGCTCATTTGAAAGCTTTTTGAGTAAATAAAAGATTCACTTTTATTTTTTTGTGAAAATCAAAAATTTTATTTTTTTCCCATAGAGTTTACACAGGGATGGCAGCCATTTTGAATTTCAAATATCAGTAAATCGGTACCAAAATATACGGAGTGACACCCCATCTCAATGTTCATCTTTAATTTTTAGACAGTATGGTGGACAGTTTCCTTGAGGAAAGTTTGAGCAAAAGTTAAAATCTTTCCTTTTTGAGGTGTGTACTACCTTAATTTATATTGGTATCAAGAAATAAGCATAATTGATAAGATTCTTGTATGTAAATATTGCATATCATTAGTAAGTTTCAAAAACTTTTTTTTAAAAATTTAGTTGAGTATGACACTCAGTAATTGTAATGTAATATAAAGTGTTTGTTCTGTGTTGTGATCATTTCAAACAGTCAAAGTATTTGTAAAACTCCTGCTATATCATCCTGTGGATAGGTTACTATTTCAGAATATATCCATCCAATATTGCCAAGAACCACTCTCACTTCTTCAGCATTAACTTGAGAACTTCAAACCTGGTTATTTTTAGAACACACTTGAAGAATATCTGGCCCAGTTCTGTTTTATTAGAACACTTTGGTGGGGGGTGGGGGCCTTCCATAGCGTTGTGAAGTAATTGAAACCCCCCCCCCCCAACACACACACACACACACACACCTGGATTGCATAGCCTTGTGAAATATTTCAGCATGGGCCAAATATTCTTCCGTGTTACCATTTCAAGTTCCTTCAGACAATTTTAATTTTACTTCAGGCAAAATAAACTCATAGAATTTGTTATGCTGTAAAGACTGTTCTCGTTTGTTGATTTGAATGGACTGTGATAAATGTTGCATAATTTCTGTTCACCCTCTTTCAGTGTTCTTGTATTCAACTTCAGTGTTGCAAACAATTGAAACTGCCCAAAAATTATTTTGAAAGGGTTGGCGGGGGTGTTCCTTCAGCATGACTTTCAGAAAATGAATAGACTGTCTTTGTTAGTCCCCACGGACACCGTCCGGGGGGACTTATAGGTTTGGTCATGTCCGTCCGTGTGTGCGTGCGTGCGTCCGTCCGTGCGTCCGTCCGTTCACGCAGATATCTCAGACATGCCCAGGTCAATTTCTTTCAAACTTTGCACAAGGATAGTACCCTACCCCATACAGATGCACGTCGATTTGTTTCAGAATGCGATCAAATTTGGCCGTGTTAGAGGACTTTTAGTTTTCACCTCCATAGACTCCCATGTATAAGGCAGTCTCCATAGACTCCCATGTATAAGGCAGTCCATAGACTCCCATGTATAGGAAGTCCATAGACTCCCATGTATAAGGAAGTCCATAGACTCCCATGTATAAGGCAGTCCATAGACTCCCATGTATAAGGCAGTCCATAGACTCCCATGTATAAGGCCAAGAAAATAAAATTTAGTTTCTCATCGTATTCATATTGCAAAAAGGATGCAGTTACACAGTTTTTAGTCCCCATGGATGAAATCCAGGGGGCTTATAGATTGGGTCATGTCCGTCCGTGAGTCCATCCGTGAGTCCATCCGTTCACGCAGATATCTCAGATATTTTGACAAAATGTCATGTGACCTTGGTGACCTTTGACCTCAAATATATATATTTGTCCATAACTCAGTAACCACAAGTGCTACACCCTTCATATATGGTGTGATGGGACAGCTTATGACGCCACATATTGTACCTCATTAATTATGCACATATCTAATTTTGAGCAAGCCAATCGAGCTAGAGGTCTGATTTTTGGTATATAGAGATAACTTAGCAATACAATTTTTTTGACAAAATGTCACGTGACCTTGGTGACCTTTGACCTCAAATATACATATTTGTCCATAACTCAGTAACCACAAGTGCTACACCCTTCATGTATGGTATGATGGGACAGCTTATGACGCCACATATTGTACCTCATTAATTATGTGCATATCTAATTTTGAGCAAGCCAATCGAGCTAGAGGTCTGAATTTTGGTATATAGGGATAACTTAGCAATACAATTTTTTTGACAAAATGTCACGTGACCTCGGTGACCTTTGACCTCAAATATACATATTTGTCCATAACTCAGTAACCACAAGTGCTACACCCTTCATGTATGGTATGATAGGACGCTTTATGACGCCACATATTGTACCTCATTAATTATGCACATATCTAATTTTGAGCAAGCCAATCGAGCTAGAGGTCTGATTTTTGGTATATAGGGATAACTTAGCAATACAATTTTTTTGACAAAATGTCATGTGACCTTGGTGACCTTTGACCTCAAATATACATATTTGTCCACAACTCAGTAACCACAAGTGCTAAACATTTCATATATGGTATGATGGGACACCTTATGACGCCACATATTGTACCTCATTAATTATGCACATATCTAATTTTGAGCGAGCCAATAGAGCTGGAGGTCTGATTTTTGGTATATAGAGATAACTTAGCAATACGATTTTTTTTTTCAGAATGTCACGTGACCTTGATGACCTTAGACCTTGATTATACATATATATGCATAACTCAGTAACCACAAGTTCTATACGCTTCAATTTTGATAGGATATTAGACCTTAAGATTTCACATCTCGTACCTCATTTATTATGCACATATGTATTTCTTGGCTGGCCAACACAGCTAGAGGTCTGATCTTTTTTCCCAATTTAGAACCATAACTTAGACATGCCTCTTGTTATAAATTGGGAAAAATGTCATCAACCTATATGCCCATAGTTGTGAACTTATACACTCAAGTGATACTTCTTAATGACCACATTTCCCTGCCCCATCAAGACTACCGTTAATACTCCTTTTACAAGTGGGGACTATGTCATTGTCAATGACTTGTTCTGTTTGTTTTCAAATACAATGTCAATAGTTCATCTGAGGACAACAGTCATCAACACTGTGACTTTTAAGGTGACATCATGACGGTGACAAGTTTTCTAAGCTTTGGCTTTTAGACTTGCCCAAAGTTTTGTTGGCTAATTAATATAAAAGTTTAAGGAATAAACCAAACTCTGTAGCGTTGATGGCTGTGTGATCGCCAAACCCTAGAGCGCATAAATGCTGCATTAGCCCGGAGAAGCGTACAAAGTAGCCAGTGTGGATGTGAGGGTAACATTCAAATTACACATGCTTTGTATTAAACTTTGTTTTAATTTTCAAAATTCTGTAGGAATTACTCCGAGTAAAGAATCTAGAGTTGAAAAGCTTTCAAAAGAAATTTCATCTTGGCCCGACAATGTTAATGATGCTAGATATGTCTTCGAATACATTCTTGTAGAATACAGTCCAAATTTACACGAGCAATAACTTTCACAGAACTGCGCATCTCACTTGACAGATCGCTGTGACTGCAGATTTGACTGACAATATTGCTACGTCACATAGTCTTGCATGCAATGAGCTCTGCACCTGGAACACATGCATGCCTGGAACACATGCATGCCTGGAACACATGCATGCCCTCACTCAAGCATTTCAACTATTTATCGCTCGTCGCTTTTATTCGTATTTCGATATCTGAAAGAGCCTGTCCAAAAATAGATTTGTTTGGCAAGTTTGTCATGACTTTTGGAAGCCAGCTTTTCTTGTGCAACAACTCCGATGAAAATTAATTTCGCTGTTGAACTTACGCTTAATTATCACTGTTCAGTCTGCCAAAACAGGTGGACTTTTGTGAGAAAAAAATTCAGTAAATCTGGTTTTCAAATTTGCAATATGTTCTTCTATTCGAATTTCAGCTTTTTACCGACATAGAACATACAAAGTCTCATTCAAGACTTATGCAAAGTACATTTAGGTCAAAGTAAATTATTTGCTTTGCGTCCGGGCGCTCTGGTTTGTCGTCTTTTGAAAACAAAACTTTTCTTGCAGAATTTCCATTGTTGGCGACATTCGAATAACCAAGCGATGACGTCAAATAAAGTCCAATAAAGTTATGCCATTATTTGTGTGATTTAACCACTTCGACGCCTACTTTGCGGATTTTTAATCAGCTGCAAACAGAGAATAAAGTTACTTTGGACTAATGTAACGCAACCCTACCGTTCACCGTATAGGAGCAAGACAATATTTTTCAGGAAGCGCGCCCTCAATGGCAATAATTAAGCCGAAGCAGGTCGGTCGAGGTCGATCGCTGATCGCAACGGCATGCATGGCACCACTCATCGTTTGTTCTGTCACAAATCCCATGTTATTGTGTTGCAAATATAGTCGCGTTTCGTCACGCTGAGTGCAATGGCTGCGCTGTTGTTGTGGTGAGAGTACGAGCAGAGGGTTTAAAATATTCGAGGCTACAGCGTGAAAAGGTTATGTGATGTGGTTTTGCCAAGAATGACCCTAGAAAGAAATTTGAGGTGAAAGTAATCGCCGAACAGGAGAAGAAGCTACAACTGTAAGAATTTTAGGGTGCTTTCAAGCATTGCTTAAGCAGGTAAGCTGCATGTCAGGACAAGCACTGATGGAACTGTCATTTAATCCGAAGCTCCATGTCTTTTTTTTTGAAATCAGGGCTGACTACGTGAGGCTATATTCTTTTGCCAGGAATCATTATTTTCAAATACACAACCGCAAAAGAACCTTGTAGCGTTTGCCAATTAATTAACCAGTGGTTCAACTAATTGGCGATACGACTGACGTAAACGTGGCTCCATTCCGGGTAGCCTGTCGCATGGTATATATGTTGGCGTTTACGCGCAGTTCAAGAGCAACTGTAATTTTTTACGACATTCACGTTTAAAAGTGACATGACCCCAACGTCGGAGAATTTACGTGCTCACAGGCAACATTCCTGTACGTCTATATCCAAGAATTGATTAGGGACTTCACAGTCGCAGAGTTGTTAATCGACTGGACGGAAAGTGGCCCAATTATTCTTGATGAAGGTAATTTCATTGCGTTGCGTTTGTACAATTGTGATTTGCAAGTATAGCCATCTGGGTTCATACGGTATGTTTTGCCGTCAGGTATTTTGTACCGTATTTTGTTTACGAGATTCGGGCAGCTGAGAACGATCTAATGCTATCCTGTTTGGAACATACCTTAAGATCTGGAATACAGCCCGGCATTGCCATACTCAGACTTCAACAGGTAATTTACAGCGAAACATTGCATAATTACGTTTAACTGTACAGCGTGTGCCCAGCAACGCACCCGGGCGGGCAACGTGTCTGAAATCGCTCGTCGAACAATGAGCCTAGGCCCGGGCACAGGACCGGGTGACTGTATGGTTGACAGCTGAGCATACATCGGGCTTTTGGGAAAATTCGCAGAATAGATTTTGTATTAGTTTGCAAAACCTGATCATGAATGTAGAGGAAAAATTGTGTCTACATTTCATTTCACAAGTATTCAACGAAGGGAAAGTGATAAATATGATTTTTTTTCTGATATTTTCTGTACACGGCAACCACTTCGTTTCACTGATAACCCGAGGCAAACAAACACGTGTGCATTTTAAATCATATACACAAACTTCTCTGTATGTAAACACTGTATGAGTTTTAGGCTACAGTTTGTCTACGTCGTCTGTTTCATCGGAACCATATGAGCCAGTGCACAGTGTTTGGGTATTCAGTGATCCGATCAAATGACATTAATTATTAATAGTAATACATGAAAACAATTTTGATGGCCTCAATAAAAACTTGTTTAAAAAACAGTAACACATGAATCCCCGAGTGTCTTGGTGACACGTTGACGCTGGACAAGCCAACACAGTAAAAATATATCACGAAGAAACCCTATATCATGACACTGTATGCACATATATAGTATTAAATTTTTATACGAGTTGTATTGAGCAGCGTTGTTGCTAGACGAGGATACACGTTCCTAAGTATCCAATTTGACGGACTGTTTACTCGGTTTCGTAGGCTCATTCCCGGGTTTTTATCTCTATTTGATGCCTACGATGTAATTTTAGAGTGTTTTCGTCGCCTTTCTTTCGAGTTTCGATCCCATCTTCGAGCCACAACTGGTCACCGATCGTTTAGCATGTTTCCTTTTTATACAACATCATTTTTGAAATGCTCCAGTCGCGTGGTCAGTACGAGCTGATGGTATTTATGCGGGTGAATCCGTTTAAAATATAACCTATTTTGATTTCTGAACTCTTTTCAATATCGTTGAAAAACAGGCCCAACTGTGAAATCGAACACAGTTGCACATTATTTGTTAACCTTTAGAATTTCGTCAACAACTATGCATTGCTTCGCCTATTCCGACTCGGCCTGAATATGATAATTATGAAGCTGCGTTATTCGTCCATAAGGTCATTACTTTGATTATGAGGACCAATCAGCATATGATCAATTGCTTTACTGACAGGCTATGTAATCAATCATTTCCAAGCATGGCGCAAAATACCGGATTTAGTCGAAGTGCAAAATAATATGAGTGCACACATTGTATGTGTAAATGTACATACATACATACATACATACATAGATACATACATAGATACATACATACATACATACATACATACATACATACATACATACATACATATTAACACTGCATAGCAAAAACGATTCAAACCGTGTTATATGAAACGGCAACCACCTGTTGATTCACTGCATGTACGTTTGTGAGAATCTGTGCATTGTGCGATTACGAAATTATAAATAATTATATTTATGACAAACGCTATACCTGTAGTGAATGTCTCATCACAGGGTCAAATTTTAAGGTTGTTAAAACACAGTATGGCTTCAGTTTTTATTGTGTAACTTTTGAGGAAGTCCGACTACCCCTCCCCCCGTGTTTGAGATGTACAAAGACGAGAAATCTCGACTGATTACCTAAGGTTTTGAGCATCACAGTGACCCATTAATTCTGCATCTTCTTTATGTGTACACTGAGGAAATGTGAAAAGATGTATTCCATGCAGACAATCATGGCCGGGAAAGACAAAAAGTGTGTCTGAAAGATAGAAGTATCATGAACTCTGAAATGTGATTCAAGTGATCGATATTCTATTCATATGGCCAATAGAAAACGATCGATAACTTGACAGTTGAGTCCATTCTGGAGTGAAGCTTTATTGATCTTTAAAGTCTGCGTCAAGTTTGTTTCCATGTGAGCACACTCGGTGATTTTAGCTGTACTGGCAATGGACTGCGTGTCGCGTTTTTTGGTCGACGTGCGCGCTGTTGTGGCAATTAGCGTCGATGGTGGTTTTAATAGGTTCATGTACCGTGGTCGTCTCGGACACATTGATAATGATGTAACAATTAAGATCGGGTTTCAGGCTATGGCAATCTCATCAACCCATCGTCCACTTTTAAATATCTCGATTTGTCTACGTCTCTGTGTCAAGTCTTTCATTTATTCTCATTATTCAATCCTGCGTCTACATGTAAATCATTTCAACTAGTTTGAGTACATCAATTGAACTTGACTATTTTATATGCGTTTAAATTTCAGATACACTTTACAAGCCATTTCCACTGATGCTCATTGAAACGACAATTATTGTGTTCCCCATGATTTCTCGACAAATCTGTTGACATTACAAGATCTTTGCTGGAATAATTTTGGATAGCACGGGAATTTTAGCATGGGTTGCAATAAGAATGGACCCGAAGAAGAAGTCGCCGAGCTCCATCGCTTTCTTTCCTTGGATGACAAACTCGACACACAAATTTTCACATTTCTCCTTGCCAATCCGTTCGATCACAACTTTGAGAAGGTTCAGTCAAGAGAATTCGCATACGCCAACAATAGATGGCGCTTGTCGATTGTGAAAGCCGAGCACAACTTGCACTTCTACCTGCAATTGCTCGAAGCAACGGATGGGTTGGTTTGTTCCCTCGACTACGCCTTCAGCGTTCTGAACAGGGGCGATTACGCCAGGAATGAGACGTTCTCGGAGTCGGGCTGCCAGTTCACGAAGAGAGCGAGCTCTCACGGGCGCCGGTCCATGATATCCAGGGACGAGATTTTGCATGACGGATACCTGGATGAAAACCATCAGCTCCTCGTCGAGCTGACGGTGAAGGACGCCACCACGACTTTCGAATGCGAGATAGACATGCGGCAAAGCTCGGATGTCAGGTTTCCTCGCCATCAAAGCTCCTATCTTTCGCTAGCCGGGTTCGACTGGAATGTTTCGGTGTACCCGAACGGCGACTGGGCGGATCACGAAGGGCGGGTCATGGTGAATCTCAACCGCCTGACACAATTCAACCACTTCTGCAGAGTCAGGTATCGAATAACCATCGGCGACGACAGCGACACCAAGTGCTACACCACTGACACTCTCGACGACACTTTCGACTTCGGCGGCGACGGACACGGCTTCCAGCTTTACGACGATCTGGAGCGATACATGCAAGACGACCGGTTAAAGATCGTTGTCGAATTCTTGCAACTTAGTGTCATTCGCGAGACGAAGATCTACGTCTTCGAGGACGAAGCCGAGAAGAACCAGGTTTACTTTGTCGATCTGGAGAAGCAGACGTGGTGCATAGAGTCTGACGTAACGAAGAAAAATCTCCGCTTCCGACTCCATTATATAGATCAGTACCGCTTGCCAAATAATTATGCCAGATACTTGCGATGGGATGTCGTCGTCGTCGGCGAAGCCGGTCAGCGCAAGAGGGCGCTTGAGGGTCCGTTTTCGGAGTACTTCGCCCGTCGGAGTGATGAAACTGCTTGTGAGATGGTTACAGAGCTGCCAGTCAAGGAGGTATGAACATACAACTACCAATTTGTATAGGTTATTGAAATACCTTGCTGTCTGTAATTTAGTAAACTTTTAAATGTGCGGTCAAAAGTAACGCGAAAACATATATTTGTTTGAATCCGTGAACATGCCGTCAGGAAGTAGAGTATTTCGGCCAGGAATTATTTTCAACGTGGTACAACCAATAAAAAAATACAAAAGTTTGGCAAAATCGTGCCAGATTTTTATAAATGCGAAGAAACAGTATAGGGTCGGGGGATCTTACATAGGTCGGGTTACAAGGCACTTTTTTTGATGGCCTTATGCTATTTTCAAGCCGAGCCAACTCAATCTCGGTGCTCAATACAGCTCATCTCATTTTCACAACATAAAACCTTCGATGGATACGAATATTTTGTATTTATACTTGCCTAAAATCCCAATTTCCAAAGCAGGTTAACTTTTTTTTGAAAATCATTTAAAAAATTGTGTCGAGTTTGCGGAGAGAAGGAGGACTTACGTTCACAACTTACCAACTGGTTCTCTGAATATTCGCAGCTGGCAGACCCTGACAAGAGGTACTTCTCGGAAGGAGGCCCTCTACGGTTGACGGTACACGTGGAGTTCCTGATCTCACACCTGCTTTATAAGGCAAACTATGACAAACAAGATGACGTAAGCAGACGACAGATATACCAACTGAAGTGAGTGCCATTTCTCTATCTTTTCTTCTGTTGGTTTAAATCACTCTTTTTTTATTATTTCAAGTACATGACCAGTTGATTTCCTTTTTTTTTGAAAGGAGTTAGTATGTCTACCATCAACATGAAGCGTCACTTCTACTTAACTCTAAATAGCTAACGAAAAATGCACAAGAATATTTTGGAAAAAAGTGACAATAGTGCAGTTGATTTCTTTGTCGGTGCTATATGTTATAGCGCCCTCTATTCTCAGGCTTGCACGACTTGCTCCTGTCGTTCAGTATCAGTATAGGTGAACGAAGTGATTGCCAAAGAACTTTGACTTGATCTTATTGACTATTTCTGAGGAAATCAAATCTGTATGCATAAATTAACCAAGTCTACGTAATCGACACCAATGATTTAAGTTTAACACACGACACTGTCATTGCATCAATTTTTGTGAATTCCCCCTGGGCCACCTACCTTCAACTTCTCACACACCACGCGATATTGTGACAAACGCAACCCTTTACTTAGCTAGAGTCCCTACTAGACTAGAGTCCTAGTAGACTAGAGTCCCTAGCTGTACTCTCTACGTGGAGTAATTTAAAGGAAACAGTCCACATCTTTTAAATACAAACACTGAAGTCCTCCATTAGTTACTGCCAACAATCATGAACGTAGACGGAAAAACTCTTCAGCGAGTTTATTTAGTTAGGCAGAGTGCCAGTCCGGCGCATTGGTGATAGCTAGCAATGACCATGGACAGTACTACGATGAAAGAGATTAGCCAGACAAGTAAGGTGATGTTGCACATAACAGCGTATTTTGTTCAAAATCACTTTTTTGCGATGATTCGTTCAATTTTCATTGATTTGCAAACCCAAGATTAAAGTACTTGTTTGTTATTTTGACTTGCAACTCCATGAGTTTCCTAGCCCAGTGGGCACCATTCAATTAACTTTTATACAGTACAAATAGTTGAAGGTGTCGAAGAATCATAAAAATATCGAAAAGAGTGGGTTAGCACAAGATGAAAGTAAGGGCATTACATGAATAAAACTTCCTTTCGTTTATGAAATGGTTTTCAATAACATTTGCAAACTGCCTAACTGGTTCAGAATACAGATTATAACGTTCACCTCTGAATAGCATGACAAGCAGTACTAAGTCGGGTGAGAAAGAAGTGTAAATTTATGCAAATTTATGCAAATCACCTATTTCTTCCGTTTTTAACATTTCACAAAAAATTAAGTCCACTCTGGCTGGGTCAAATTTTGTGAAATTTCACATTATGTTCTTCAAGGTAGAACAGATATTTGAATTCTCAAATTTATACAATTCGTTTCTGATCTACCACTTGTGGGGGCTCATTTTAAAGCTCTTGGCGAAAGAAAAACTTTCACCGTCTTAGTTTTCCGAAAATCCGAGATTTAATTCCCCCCCCCCCTAGAGTTAACACAGTGATGGCCGCCATTTTGAATTTCAAATATCGCAAAATAATTTGGCAAATATCCCAAAATAATTTGGGTAATTTGTTTGGCTAATTCCAAATTCTGCACGGTGACCCCCGATTTTTATTGTTGATTTTGTAAGAGAATGGTTGAAAGTACCATTTAGGAAAGTTTGAGCAAAAGTTTAAGTCTTTCACTTTCGAGGCACATACTACCTTAAACATTATACAACAAAACTACAAGTTTGTTTGGCAATAAAATGAAGTTTCATCATTAATACTAGACTTGGTGCAAGTCTGTGAATAAAATATAATTTGGTGAATACGATGTAGTAGAGAAATAGCGACCAATTTTTCTGACTGCAACACAGTGGAGTTATTGCACGTTTCTGTGGCGTTAACTCCAGGCATGCGCAAATGCGCCGAAAGATCAGATGCGAGGCAGCGTAGTTCTGATCGTGCTGCGATCATCTCACTCAAAGCTCTTCGCCAAAAAAAGTATCAGCGATGCGTTATAACCATACTAAACTTAAGATTCTCTGCTTTCTGAAAATATATAGTATGAGGGGGTTTGCATGACTGTCATCTTTGATGAGAAATATTGCTTTGAAACAGCGTTGATTAAGTGCAACACCACTTCAACAATCATGTACAGTTTTCTTCGCAATACTTTACGGAGATAGTCGTTTGCAAAATGCATACTATATACACCGACAGCTCAGGCTTGTTTCATAAAAATGCTAAGTATATAATATTTATTTAAGATAATTATTAAATCAATACACGAGCATCTGAGTTCTAGCTATGGAATGGATCATTAGCGACTTCGTTCGGGATGTGAATGATAAACATTTCTCTTCAATCATAGTTTTCGAACGCGTGAGAGAGAGAGAGAGAGAGAGAGAGAGAGAGAGAGAGAGAGAGAGAGAGAGAGAGAGAGAGAGAGAGATGTTAGTCCTCTGTTCCCTTTTGAAAGTGTTTATCACAATGATCAGTGTTGGCGAAATAATATTTATTTTTCGCCTGTTTAGTTAACTCCAAACTAACATTATTCTTCTCCCTCCTCGTTCTTCTCTCAACCAAAGGAAGCAGCTCCTTCCAGAGATGGCATCATCAGCCTCGCCTTCTGGAGGGAGCGGACCGAGTGGGCACCGTGCAGTGGAGAACTCGCACGACAGCGCCGATGACAGCGGCAGAGGAAGCAAAGTTTGGAACTCGTCTGTGACCAGCGACTAAGCGGCACTTTGACTAAACCACGCGTTTGGCTTACAGATGGAACCATCAATCCATTTTGATCGAAAGTCGTAAACATCAACACGAAATTTTGTATAAAAAGTTTCTGTCATATGAACATTCGTTGTATAATATGAAATTTCAGATTCTTACGTCTCGTGTCTTTTCAACTCAAGAAGATTTTTTTGCATAATTTTGGTAGTTGACCTGATTGACTGTGATTTTTCATTGGTGATCTTCACGTATATAACCCTTAAAAGCGGGTTCTTTTTCGCTGCTAAAGAAAGACAGTTACAACATAAGATTATACCCAGTGAATGCTATCTTTGCATTCCCTTAACTCTCATTCCTAAATACTCATGAACTCAGAATGCATATAGAACGTGCCTTAATAGTATGAGAGATTATTTTAATTTCCGTTTTAATGATTTCTGTACATTTTAAAGACCAATTAGCTGTATCTTTATTCATTTTCCCGACGGTTTGAAATCCAATGCAACTTTTGTAATAATGCTTACGGAAGTGTGACCACGGAACGTTGTTCAAACATCGGCGACGAACGCACAACTCAGAGTTTTAATGATTGAAAAATTTTCGAGTTTCAACTCAAATATAGTCGCCGTATAGTAATCGACCTAATCCAGCACCAAGGATTGGAATATGGACTTTTCCAAATACAATAATGGTTTAATAACGAAAATCTAAATACATCTCTAACAAAATTAAACGTTTTTTGTTTTGTTTTTTGTTTTGTTTTTGTTTTTGTTTGTTTTTTGCGATAAGTGAATTAAAAAGACACAATTAATGGGTCTTTAAGTATCTTAAAACCTGGACTTTTACCGGGAGACACATTTTCATTTCTTAAACTCAGTACTTTCATAGAACGCAATGAAAATATTTTGATGAATGCTATAGATGCTAAAGTATGCTTTAGATTTGAAATATACTTGTAATTAACGAAAGTGCTAATAAGGAAATTATATTTTTATACTATTTATAACAACTTCAAAGTAAAAGTTTTGTAGTTTTGTTTTTTTCAAGGAGAGATGTACTTCTGTTATTCGGGAAAATATTGCACGAAATAATTTGTCTTGATTGTTAAACGATCACATTTTAATAAAACCTCGTGAATATACATTGTACTATACTGCACCTTCTTAGCTGTGGTTCAAAAGAGATTTTGCCTATAACATCGGACAAATGCCGTCCTGGTTCAACAGGCGCACTTGTGTGTTATATAAATTTACGAAAGTGAACTATCTGCTGTCACATCTGCTCATGCGTAGACCTCTGACCCACTCCCGTCGCCTTGTGAGGTAGTAAGCGCATCGAAACAAAAGGACAAACTTTTGCTCGAGAGGAAAATCCTAAACCATTCCCTTTCGAAGTCGAGCATGAAAATTAGGTCATAGTGCAAGTTTTGGTATACGATGTAAATTCAAAATGGCCGCCATCCCCTTCACGGGGAAATATTTAAATTCTTGATTTTTACAAGAATAAGACCATAAAAGTTTAATTTATCTAGCAGCTAGTAGCTAGACTTGAAAAGAATAGTAACAATTTGAGAGTGTGAATATCTGTCCCCAAGCCTGAAGTCTATTCAACACCTAAACCGTCTTGCGTATAGTGCTCATTAAAATCCATACCAAGCTAGCCTCAAGGTTGAGCGAATAAAATACAAGAAACATGGCTATTTAGGTCATACCGTTGCAACTTTTTCCTTTCTATTTCTTTCCATTCCCTCAGTTGATTCTGCGGGAAATCACTCCAGCCAACGCCCCCGTGTTTAGAGAGACTATGCTCCGTAGTAATATTTTGCTGTGACGGGTACTCTTGTGTATAGTTTGTCGGGAGTTTGTCTTCACCGACTGGGAAATGAACATATCGCATATATAAACATATCTAGGGGCCACTAGATATATGATCCCAAAATTTGTGTTTTAGATTTCATGGAAACTTTACTGGCAGCAATACTTCTGTAATATGAAGACGAACACGCCGACTGGATAGAATTTATGGTGTGGTTTTTAGTAACATACGGGAACTCTGCCCAAGCTATAAATTCAGCTCTGATATTACTCGTTTTCAAGAAGAATTTCTTCCCTCATTTACGACACCTTTGATTTACTTTCTTACGTATGCCCAAATGTAGTACACATTGTATTCTAACGACACATCACCACGCTGTATAAAGAGTTGCAGACAATTTGGTGGTTTCAATAATTTATATTCACTGATGGTACTTTTATTAAAACCCGGCTGAGGAAGTTAGCATCAAAATACCACGCATTTCAAACGAGAAGCGCATTATAACAGGTTCTTTATGGTCCGTTTTTGCTTTGCACATACTTACCTTGCGAGTTCACATTAATAAAAAATTATTTGCCACTTCTCCTCTTCATCGTTTCATATCATACCATGCCTTACCGGTATATCCTAGACCTTAGAATCACTTGACATCATTTTCTGGCAAATTTCTCTCTCTCTCTCTCTCTCTCTCTCTCTCTCTCTCTCTCTCTCTCTCTCTCTCTTCTCTCTCTCTCTCTCTCTCCCTCTCTCTCTCTCTCTCTCTCTCTCTCTCTCTCTCCATCTTATTTGCATATATGGCGAAATTTTATTATGTCCGTAATTTCCCTTAATTCATTGGACCATAGGCGGGTAACCCAAACTTTAACAAGCCTACACCGTTGAGTGGATCGAATAAATGTATGAATGATTCTAAGTATAATATGGCTAAGGATATGATTGTCGGGACCATTTTTATGAAATATTAGGGTCTCAAACCCAAATCTGCTGACCGTCCCCGGTCTACAGGACCTTGCTTAAAATACGCAAGACGCTATGAGATGGATTGGTCCTGGCCAAGACGTGGAGTCTGCAGGTATCATAGTTTCAGACACTTAACTTTGAGTGTCTTTACTTGTGTGTAGATCGCAAAGATACAGCGTACAACACATTTGTTATTTACTTCTTTTATTGTCATAAGCATAGTATAAATTCCGATAAATAGGTATTTTTATGAACTGGAGTTTGTATCTTTATGAGACGTGGTGCTTTTTGAGGTATCCCCTGATTTGTCACTCGTCCTCGAGGGGGCCAAGGATGGCGCCGAAGCAGAGCTCGTCCTAGAATCTGTTCTCGATCGGCTGTCGCCGCTGTTTGAATGACTGATGTTGTTCCACTGTGCTACGTATGGCGGCGGTGAGGGCGAGTGATGCCGTGTTGGAAAGAGCCCAATGGGAAATTTTCCGCCCGATGACTTGCTACTACTTGCAACACTTTGTTGGCTAGCCTTGTCGAACAGTGAATCGTCCGATTTATTGTGCCGGACAAGCCTTGTGCTATCCGTTGGGAGTCCGTTTGGCGGGCAGAGATTTGACGGAGGCGCAAACGTTCTTGGTGCTCTTTTAATAGATGTCAGGGGAGGTGCTGGCATTTTTTCCACCGAGGAATCTTCACCGTCCGGGGGCGCCCTTACCGAATCCAGGCTTATACTGTCCGGGTAGGAAGAACCGCAGCGACTTAAATAAAATTGGCGGGGAATCTGTGTGGTTAGATTAGTCCCATTGGCAGTGGACGAGCATTTGCTGTCTGAACTGTGCGAACTACAAATGCTGGGATTTTGCGCCGCAGCACGCCGTTCGTTGTTTGGCAGTACTGGGAAAAGAACTTCTCTAATGTTAGTCACAGCTTTGCTACTTCTGTGAATATTTGACACTCTAGTTTCTGCAATATCTGTGTTCAAATTGGCATTTGCAACAGGAGTGAGGTATTTCATATTTCCAGGCGAGAACATTCGGGATTTGTCGGCCGCTGCAGCGCCATCTACACTCTCTGCTTGTGATTCATTGTCTCTTAGATCCGATATGAACGCTCGCTTTTTCCTCTCCTTCCGGAACTTCCGAACTGAGTCGAAGGATATCTTTATCAGCCATAAATTAAGAATCAAAAAGAAAATGTCGCTCAGGAAATAAAATGCGATGGATATGTAGTCCATGGTAAATGGGTTTCCGAAAACCAGCGACACTGCAAGAAAGGCCACCGGTAGAAGTCCTCGGAAGAGTACTGTGCTTGCGAAACCGGCATATTTGTTCATGCCATAAGCTGGGTTATGGCTCTCAACCCGCAAGGCTTTGAGGAGATCAGACACTCCGAAAAACACGAGGTTTCCCTCAAATAGCAATCCGACGAGACAGTTCAGTCCGTTCTGCTCCAAGGCGAGAAACACCGACAGCGTGGTTATGCTGACTATGTGGTGCAAGGCGTTGATTCTGAAGGAAGGGTAGTGCGCCCTCAGGCAGAAGTCCTGAGCAAGTTTGTAGGTGTAGTGTCCTATATCGGCTGCGACGGCGAGTTGCACAGATAGTGGCATTCCTACAAAAGGTTCATAAATGATTCCAGAGACGGCGATGACAACGATCGCTGTAATTGTTAGCACTACACTTGACAGCTGATCAACCAATCTGCAATATATGAAAAAAAGTGATGAAATCAGAAGCTTACATCAGTTCGTTCTTTACAAATATCTGGAGTGGCGTTTTGGCTCGGGATTGAAGCAAGAGTAAATTGTCGATTGTTGCAATTGAATCGGGTGATTGAAATAGAATAATGACTAGAGCTGATAGCATTACAATAGGCAGATGACGCTCGGAATTCTTTGTCATTAAGGAGTCGGCCAATATGGTTCTGACTAGAATGAAAATTTCGTTGTCATCATCATCGTCATCACAACTACTCAACACTGCGACCATCTCCAGCGCTACCACCACCACCACCACCACCATCATCATCATCACCATCACCACCACCACCACCACCACCACCATCATCATCATCATCGTTTAAAAATACAAGTAACACTCCACCTTCGTTTTCAAGTCCTGTGTAAAACCGCTCTGTGTTGTCGGCAGTGCGTGTGCCGGCATTTTTTTATTTTCGGAGTATGCGATGATCTCACAAACATAACATCAACAAAACATTTTAAGCATATTAGGACAAAAGGTAATCCTATTGTTGACTGATGAACTCTAGTCAACACCTACATTCAGTAGCACTTTGCACATACACGCACCGTGTTGATATTAAAGTTTAATACAGGGCATTCCGATCCGACATGTTTTGAGGCGTAGAACCTGTTTACCAAGTTCTACTGTCTATGGCTTTACGGACAAAGCAAATATTACGGAAAATACATCAAAAGTGGGAGCTTATGTAATGTTACTGTCACAGGTGAGCTATTGCACACCTCAAAACTTTTTAACTAGCCTTGTGGTGTTCCTGGGTTGACAATATATCATCCATTCAACTATGACTATCTCGAACCCATACTTTGGACGAGTGCGAACTCAGTTGCGCTGTTAATCAGATTGGAGCTGGGTAGAATATGACATGGTAGGGGTGATCTGTACCTGTAGTAGCACAGGCGACCCAATAAGTTCTGAGTTTTTCACACTGTTTTCTCTATCATTTTCTCTTCTTTCTTCATGCTCTGAATGATCGGAATAAATAAAATAAATGGTTTATATAACCTAACCTAGCCTCTGTGACTCTTTATTTATTTTACACTCCATTACAAGGACATATATCTCTCATACATACAAGCTGTAATTAATTAGTCAACACAACTAATTATGCTAATCCGTGGACTTATCAGGGATTTTACGGGTTGGTCAACATCGCGAAAGATAGGAATGGTTACTAAAACTCCTTTTTCATTAACATCAATATCTTTCTGATGTTGACCAACCTCTGATAAGTCCACGGATTAGCATAATTAGTTGTGTTGACTAATTAATTACAGCATGTGTGTATGAGAGATATACGTCCTTGTAATGGAGTGTAAAATAAATAAAGAGTCACAGAGGCTAGGTTAGGTTATATAAACCATTTATTTTATTTATTCCGATCATTCAGACATGAAGAAAGAAGAGAAAATGATAGAGAAAACAGTGTGAAAAACTCAGAACTTATTGGGTCGCCTGTTGTAGTAGGTTAAGTTTAGGTATGTCGGCGAAATGCCACCCATATATCTATCGCTCTACCGTGACAAGAAACACTGGCGGAAAGAAAGTTACATTTAGGTCTAGGGGAATGTACACGTACTGAACTGACACGGGCATCACGCTTACCGGGGATGTACAATTTTTGTACATCCATGCGCTGCCATTTTGATTCCACCTCTCAAAGAGTTTAGGATGCTACTTCTGGTTGCAGCAAAACTCTGGCAGAGGTATTTGAAATTAAGCCAAGAATGCCACAGTTTCGCACAGCGCGGTTTTTCCCCACAGCGACGCGTTGTATATAAGATAAAGTATTTCCACGAAATCAACGGTGACCACAATTGCCGAACCCAACGGCCGCCGGACTACGTTCAGAGTACCAAAGCGTGCGATGTATCCGCCAACTAACCCGGAAATCCTAAAGTAAAAAATCTCCCAACAACAGCCCGCTGGTGTCGATATGCGTATGGTCTCTAATATGAGACATAATAATGGTATCCGGCAAGTCGACTGATTTGTTACCATACTGTGTTATAGTAAATCTGCGTGTCTGTAACCAAGGTACGCGTACGTACAGTAGATCGCATGTATTTTTGTTTCCTGTTTCCTGCTCAAGGTATTAATTATACGGGATTTGAACTTTTGTAACGATTATCTTGACCACGATATACCGGCGCTGTCTGAGGTCTCTTTTGTCTTTTGAACTTGAAGAATTTGTATGAATAAAAAAAACGAACCTGGCTAAATAAAAACTGAGCGAGAGAGAAATAAATGATTAGTCACTTCAGGAAATTGAACAGTGACGGGAAGAAATCTCGTTGAATTCAAAATTTAGGGTAGGGTAAGGTTGAGCAGGGCTTGTCACTGATATTGCTGGGGGATTGTTTGTTCAAAGCAATGAACTGTGAATAATATATAATTTCTTTTATTTTGTTAGTATGAATGGCTACCTGCCAGTTTGATACAAACACGACTCTTCGGGCGAGCATGACTGTTGGCACGTACAGGGCGTTGTTCACGTAACCCGTCGGTGTCCATTTCTATTAAAGTGAAGGGGTGTGTGGAGAATTGTTTACAATTTTGACTGGCACGCATTTTGGAGGTCACGCTCCAATCTGCATGCAAGCACCCGGCGGGCCGCAGACGAAAGTGAAGTAACCAGTTAATATGTATTGGGTCCTAGTCAAAGCATATGCAGCGTCTACAGTTTTTTGGCATGGTGTATTCTTGTTTTGTTTTGTTTTTGCTTTGCTTTGCAGGGGTTACTCCGCATAACAGGGAGGCACGCATATAGACAACCCAGGTTTGCACGTAGTCGTGTCACTGCGGTAGACCGTTGACGTGTTTGAACAAGGCATTTGGGTCACGAAAGCTTCCGGGTTCCAAACCGGACAAGTGGTTATTCAGCGATTAGATTCAAGTGACTTGTTCCGTGACATAGTGGTGCAGAACAAACTCTCGCATGCGCTATTGTCTTTGCAATTATTTATTACTGTCGCTGTTTACTACTGTCGCAGATTCCTGCGTATAACCGCATATATCGCCAGTAGAATTCCTCTACTGTTTATGATCCATTTGGTAAAGTATCTCATTTATTTTACCTGAACAATGTAGGATAATATGTCTAGCAATGGCGGTCACTCTTCGCAAAGGTTAATCTACCAGGTTCGCGATGAATTGTTAAAAGAGAATTTAAAGATCGTGCTATTGAACCGGACAAGGCGGCCATTCACTGAGATACGGCCACAGCGAACAAGAATGTGAACGACGATAAAGTATATCGTTGGTTGGTTTGGCTGCAAAATGTATTGATAGTTGGGTCGGCAGCTGAGCTGATTTATTAAAAACTTGTTATCTTTTCACTGAGTAATCAAAACAGTTTACAATTTTTGCGGTCTATAAGTGTTTATTTGTGGTTTCTGTACGCAAATTTGTTGAGCGTGGGCAGTTAGTTAGCAACGACGTTTACCGCCTTTTATCGGGAGACCTATGAGTTCGAGTCAAAATGTTAGCATTGTTAGTGAAGTTTTGCGTACTGCACGACACTAGGAAGTATCTAAAGGGTTTTTTTTCTGAGATGAAGCTTTGCTTTTCCTACTTGAGCGACCGCTGTGCTTGTGCTCACGGATGTAGCATTCATTCAACACTCACGCCTTCGGACAGATTTCGACCCCTGTTGTGTGACAACGCCTTTAACCGGTTCCGTTTTACACCGCAGGGCATGACATGACGTGACCAAGCGTCGTCACGAATGTACAATAGCAGATGGGGGAAAACAGAAATTTTCCCCTCTCCGTTGAGGGTCGGGGGGAAAATCGAATAATCGATAAACATGGCGCTTCGTTCCTCCTTTCAAACAATCGACCGTCGCCTCGAAAGACTACAAAAAGAATGAAAGAGAAATGGCAGTTCATTCTGGGGGAACTACCGAGAAAAAATACAATATGTAAAAGCTATGATATTTATAGTGCGAAGGCGTGCTTCAAGAAATGGTCGTCTGCCAATTAAGTAGAGGCACATGGTCGATGTCATGAGATCACCAGGACAAGCATGTCTCAAAAATAAATCCCTGGATAAACCCCCTTTCATGACATGTGCGTTGTAAGTTGACCCGCGTCGCTTGTGGATGAGTAATACTTAACCGGAATATATCCTAGGTGTTACAGGAACTCACTCGAACGGGAATATGAAAATTGACATCGGTGATTCATTGCCTGTGTATATAACATGGCGTATCTAGTTTCCCTGAACAGTTGAGCTGAAAAGCGTGATGTCACTTTTGAATGCCGCTGGGAGTACAAATTTTCACTTCATATACGACAGTGATCACTGCACTCAATGTGCTAGCTTTTGGTTTGTGTATGACTAGACTCGTTTTCTGCGCTTTGCCGCCGTGCATGACGAACCTGCTATCTTCACGAAGGATTCAATCGCTAATTCCGGGGGATTTGAAGAACCTTTGAAATCGTCTGATAAAAATTATGCGATCTATTTATCTGTAAAACGAACTGTCCAAATGAGCATCACGACAAGACCCTGCGGATGAAAGTGTAAGGTCAACAAGCTTTTTTATAAAAAATTAAAAAGAAGCAAAATAATCCGAAATAAAGTATAGCTCGGATTTTTAATGTCATTAATACATTCTTCATCGTTTGCTCAATAAAGGTGTCGTCTGGCATCAAACCATACCCAACATTTCAGACTCTTAAAACTACTTATTACATTCTAAGGCAAGGAAAGACACCTTAAGACTAGGAAATGTCTTGTCAGGTTCGGGGAATATGATACGAGAACCACGAACGATCATCCACGACCCCTTTCATATATGTTTTTCTTTTTTCTCGGTAGGAGAGGGGGTGTTGGTTGGTGGGGGGAGGGGCGAGATGAATGACCAGATGTCCAACATGTGTACCAGGGCAAGGCGTAGTAAAACTTGACCGTTCAATTTACGGTTGCTACAGTATTAAACGATTCGGTGACATAGCTTTAAGTTTGATCAGTCGCAACTTGAACTCAACTATCCATGAGACGAATACAGAAGAGCCAAAGTTTACGTACGTGATGATTGTACATCACTGTGCTCTGGCTAAAACGTCAACATGTTCAAATTCAACATTTTGTCGCATATCAAAGCTTGACGCACTGAAATTTATGTACCTAATATCGAGTCTCTTTCCGTCAGACACGATTTCTTATTGTTGGCTGCCTAGGACAGCGATATTTGCGTCGCTAGTTTGACTGCTTACGTAAATCAATCGATCTCACTTTAGTGAGAGTGGTATTGGTGAGTTTATGAGAGTTTATTCTCATATTTCGTCGGGTTTTTTTTGCAGAATCCGCGAAACCAGTTGTCTCCGTATAAAATAATGTGCCGCTGATATGAAGTATAGAAATTACGCCGTGGCTTTGTGTCTCCAGGAAATGTATTTCGAAATATATAACCGGGGTTGTTTTATGCTCGTTTACTGACGTCATTACAAGAAATAATACATACATATGGGGATAGATGACGAAATACGGAAACGTAATTATAGATATTCAAATTGACACCTTTTCGATGGCATGATAGGCGAGATCGCTTTCCGCATACGTGTACTACTCGGGTATTGTAAATTCTTCCATTTTTAAAACTCTTCATGGATCTAACGGGATTGCATTTGACACTGTGCCAACGGGGAAAAGCAAATAAATGATGGATTTCGCTGACGTCACCGGGTGCAGCGGTCCTGCGAAACAGCGGGCCTGTCCCCTCGTCGTTCACCTCAGCTGATTACAGATTTAAAAGAAAGTATTTCCTGCGTGAGAACCAGGATACCGACGGGAAAAAAAATGAAACGATGTTTATCATCTGTAACATTTGGGCTGCATGAATGGATCTGATTCGGAAGATATCTCGGCATTTATTCATGGCACGTCACTTCTCAATGTGCAGGGTAAAACGGAGAACTCCAGGTGTAACTTTCTCTCATATTAAGTTTTTCGCGCCTCGACACTAAACAACTTTATGCTTTTTGCTCAAATTTGCGTCAGGGAAACCGTAAATTATTCCCTTTCGGAATCAAGAATAAAAATAAGGGATCTCTGGTGCAAAAGTTGGTTTTTAAACAAGCAAATTTCTCGATATTTACCGGCACTTGAAATTCTAAATATGGCCGCTATTGCTGCGTTAATGAATAAAATGAAATTTTCGATTTTCACAGATACAAATCAGTGAAAACTTTAGTTACTCAATGAGATTGAATTTCGAAATGACTCTGCCCCTCACAAGTGGTAGACCAAAATATATTGTAAAAAGTTTGAGTGTCCAAATATCTGTCCCCGAGGCGCATTCTACCTTCAAAGGCATCATTTAGTATTTCCTTGTTAGAATTCTGCGATGTAAGAGATATAGTTGAATTCATCAGACAGTCCACTTCAGGTATTAAACTCCGCTTTTATCAATATCCCTTATTTTGACCAATCATATGAAGACCTCAATTTCTTTTCTCTTTTTACTAAGTTTTTTTTTTCTTGCAGGTTCTCCTTATCAAAATGTGGAGCTAATACATGGGTCAATGGCTAGCTCCGTCGGTGAAAAGACGCACCCGGTTATATTGTTGGGTGTAGACAAACAAAGTCATAGAAACCCACCCTTCCGATCCAAAACGAGTCTATCATTGTGGTAATCAGAATTATATGACGTCATGAAAGTTTCCACCACTAAGACTAGTCGAAAGTGGATGCAACCGATGCTAAATTATTCAAAGAATAATCTTTCTGGTATATACCACACTGTCTATTTTGTCGGTATGTTGCCATATTTTCACACCGCATTTGTAGGAGGGATGACCACCCCTGTCGAAGATATTATGGTCTGTCCCTTAAGACTTTTACTGCGCCGATGTTTGTGGCAAGGCGGAACGATTTATGTAAAATAAAAAACAGACCAGGGACAAAGTAATCAAACAAACCGACGAGGTGAGGAAAAAGTAGGGTCAGATAAACGTTGTGGTTTTTCTATCGCAAGAGGAAAATCTGAAAACTTTCAGACAGAAAAACCTGCTTATTATATGGTCCTATACAGCTACAAAAACTGTGTCTTACAAGACACACCAATACACAACGTGATCTGTGACCAGTCAACCACATTTTCGGTTTCACGACAACAAACACTGTGAACTTTACTGAAAGCATGTATGTCAATATACTGAACCCGGAAAAAAAACTCATCGTCCAAAAATACGACGACTTTGCGAACTTTGCCCGAGCGTGCGTACGCACCAACGCCGGGACCTTCGTCAAAATACAGTTGGATTTTGCATGACGCCGTTTTCAATTAATGGAGCAGGTACGGCGGATCTTGCCGATCTCCTAAAACTTAACGCCCTGTGTTAACTGACAGGCCTCCCCCGAAGAAGGCGGTCACTATTCGTGTCATTTCGAATCATTCGTATTTAACGGACTCACGAAATCTATATATGCTTTCAAACTGTTCTACCTTGCTGAAGCCTTCATTATCAAACCGGATAATAACTCTTTCAGTCGTTAATTTTGCATAGGGAATTTCCTCCTGCAGACTATTTGTTCTAGTTTTAATGGTATACAGTCTAAGTTTATCATCCGAGATAAATGCGTGACGCATAACTCCAAGCAGACCGCCGCACGCTGGCAGTCGTCCAACTTTCCACTGCGCGATTACATACAATATCTTCCTTCAATACTCGGTACTTGAACCACACCGTCTTCTATTTAAAAACTGTTTCCAGAGTATAGATTGACTAAGTACAAAAACACCCACATTTCGGAAGAATGTATTCTGTCCGACTTGTGGTTTGTGTGTACTGTCACCCAACATACAGTTCAAAGTATGCCCTTTTGCGCGTCAAATGGAAGAAAATATATTTCTACCGCGCACGTTCAGACATCGGCTAATAAACTTTCTCGAGTATTTGCTTTGAATGTTCCCCTTTCTTCTGATTTGCGTTTGGGTTTACGAAAGCATAGATACCGGAGTACGTAGCTGCGGTGTCATCGGGTGTGCGAAATGGTGCAGCAAGCTCTATCGTATTTGCCCAAATAGTAACGGGAATGAGCTGCGGCTGTGAACTTGACCGTTACTATGGCAAAACAAAGTGTTAAGTTACTCGACGACGAGCTATCGTGGCATCCTGTCTTTGAAAGAAGATCCTGTTAGCAAATCGATGATTCGACTGAAAGACGGGGAAACCCTCGCGTGACTGCAGTGTTAGCGTAATCGTGTTGGCAGATTAGACCCAGTTCCCGCTTCTGAATTTCCCGATGAGTAAGCGCGATATGTCTGTTGGCGGAAAGCAGGCCTTGAATTCAAAACTAGGAAATACACCGCGTAGGTTGAGAATTACGCGACGCCTTGCCGTTTGTGTCTGATGCAGCCCATAATACGGAGGTTAAGGCGATGCAAATGAGTAGTCATAATAAATACTGTATACCTTCGCAAATATCGCCTAATATAATGGTTTGCGCGCACCTCCCCCCCCCCCGAAATGGTAGAGCCGAACATACATAAAATAATACCCTTGATGAAGTAATTCGTAACCGAATTGTAATTTTAAGAACCAGGAAACGTTGTTAAAATATTTTATATCGGGCGACACATTGGCAAAAAGTAATTAAAATCCGTTGGAAAATATATACAATTCGGTGTCTTATGTCTTTGTGTACGGATTGAGTGTAGGCGATCGAGCAATGTTAATTTCGTTCGGTGAAACTGACGAGAATTCCGGGAAACGTTGTTGCATGACGTAGCTATAGGTGCACGAAGGGTGATGTGACATTGCGGATCATCGACACGGAAAGTTGAATCCAATGTGTGTATGCATCGCAGCAGTCGATGCACCGATTCAAATTTTGTTATTTGTCTTGATTTGAAAACATATTTACCTTAAAAATAGAGATTGCAAAAAATCTAAAACTCTCCAGTAAGACTTCAAATTTAAAAAAAATGACGTGAGGGGTTGTCTTCAAGTAAAAAAAGTATTGAAGAGAGGACTTGTCTCGTTCTGTACTTATTGATGACGGAGCCCAAAGCTGCAAAAGCGATGTAATAATCCCTCAGCAACTTGATAAACCGGCCCGATGTACTTACAGTTTGCCGAGTATCCAAGGTCTCTCCTCGTTCAAGTTCAGAAGCTGCTCAGCGCATCCAACTCGCTCCTTGAGTCTCCGTAGAAAAGCGACAAGCAACCTAGGCGAGAAGTGGTACAGGCCGACGGACAGGTTAATAACGAATGAGACGGTGAGCAGCTTTTCCGCTGTAGACATCTTATTACAGGCTGCGCACCGCGACGGCCCATGTCAACCACTGTTCTGTAGACCGGCGGACTAGTAATGGTGTTCGGCTGGGAAGGCTAGATCTTCATATTTGACTGAGATCGGGATCGCGGGATCTCCCCTTGTTGCCTATCAAACGACAAATTGCTATTGATAACTACAGATGTATTAATGGTATTTCCTCTGTGTTTTTACAAAGTTGTGCACGTCACTTAGGTACTGTCAAGGGGAATTCCCCTACACGGTCCCTCTCTCTCTCTCGATATTGGTGGCATTGGCGCAATATTTGAACGACTATACACAGCACAGTGTCTAAATTTTACTTTAAGGCACAAAATCGTACATCGGAGATATGTCTTTCACTTATACCGAGCACTTTTGGACCTTTACTTATAGTTTTGGACGAACTGGAAGTATGTAGAACGGGTATTGAAAATCCTTCCGGGTACGGGTGTCTTACAAACCGCTGGCATTCTATATCCGAGACCTACCGCGTACCACGGATGTCTATCAGATACACAAAGAGACTGCTTGGCGCTTTATGGTAATAGTTTTGAGTTTTAGGGCAATGATCAAAACTTGAACTTGCATTTGAAGGTTGAAATTCACAGACGACAGTACAGTCACTCTGTTGCGGCACATACGTATTGAAGCACTGAACCGTCAGCTCGACCTTGCTACCGACATACAGGCGATACGCCCCTCCCCCTTATCGGCTGACGAGGTTGCGTGCATACATGTATTCCGGGGATATAGAGGTCACGTGACATCACAGAGGTTATTATGATTGCTATCGGACTTCAATCCAGACGACAATGTGCTTCGTATTGACAGCCCAAGCTTATTCTATGCCGGGGACATGCATGTATACATACGATTGAATTTCAGAGTAGTGCCAAAATCGATACTGTATGATCCCAAGTGTATGAATTAAAGCAGCGTTTGCATGAGTTTTTTTATGTAAAAAGTTAAGCGAATATTGGGTAGGACTCATAAACTAAATAATCTTCGGATAATTTTTGTAACGTTTGTGCCGACACTGTGAAGCCAATAGAAATATGTAAACCGCAACGACTCTGGCGGGCTATCAATAACCGATTAAAATATAACCGATTAAAATAAATGATGCTTATAATTTGATCATAAATATTCTTTTTAATGTGTTTTATAACTTTGCAAGAAAAGGTTAGCGTAGGCTTAGAATATGATCATAAAGAGTATGCATGCCAGCAACTGAGATGGGTCTCCCATTGTTTGCCTCGATTCTGTTTCCAAAAAGCGATCTGAGTTGGCCGCTTTGCAACCAGGTTTGGTAATAACTCGGCGCATTCATTTCACAGCGGGACTTTCAGCGGTTGTTTCGGCATGAAGAGCTCATGTGTGACTTTAACAATAAATGTGAATTGTGGAGTGTTTTGCAGATCTTTTCTATAAACTCAGAATTTTTGACAATCCGAGAGTGTAATAATGTCAATAGTACGCGCCTCGGAGACAGATATTGGGACTCTCAAACTTTTACAATTCGTTTCTGATCTACCACTTGTGGGGGTTCATTTTAAAGCTATTGGTGTAAGAAATATTTTCACCGTCTTAGTTTTTCGAAAATCGAGAGTTTTATTTTTCTCCTTAGAGTTAACGCAGGGATCATGGGATGGCGGTCATTTTGAATTTCAAATATCGGTAAATCTAGGATTATTTGTTTCTCTATAGTATCAAAATCTGCACTGTGACCCACAATTTTTTATTCTTGATTTTGAAAGAGAACGGTGAGTCCCTGAGGAAAGTTGAGCAAAAGTTTAAGTCTTTCACTTTTGAGGCGCATACTACCTCCAGCGAACAGTTTTTTTGCATATCATATTGTTAGCTTTCTTCATATTTCTGTCCATTGACATGCGTTGCCATTGAATTTAAGCAGGAAGGTGTTGTTCATTCCCGAGTGTGTTCGTGCTGCATAGTCATTACATTGCACTTGAATCGCACTCCGTTTGCATTTTAATTTTCAATTTATTATCAACCAGCGTGAATAAACCAAATTTTATTTACACTTGAAAAGCAACATGACTGCCATCCCAATAGTATTGTATGGTCACATTGACACATGCCCAATATGTAACTTATTCCTAGTATTAACTGGGGGGAATTCATCGATTTCCACGAAAATAAGGCCACAAATAGTACATTAAATATACTAGATTCAAAACCATCGAAGCCGCTGCAGACGGAAAAAAAACATTGTGAAAATATGAGTGCCCGAAAAACTGCCCCAAGAGGCGCATTCTTAATGACAGTAAAGAAAAATGTAAAGAAAAATATTAACGGTCACTGATTTCTTGAAAGTACGTAATGTTATCACTTTTTAAACTGTCAAATTGCAGTAGATTTCCTAATCACAGGAAGGGAGTGAGGGTCTTTCTTTCCCGTCGCAGAGACTATACAGTTTGTGGTGCATGGATGCTGGTGTGTACTTTTTCCCATTTCCGTCTCCCCATCATACAGTCTTGGATGTGTGTGTTTTTTAGATCACCGCTTACACTACACTGGCGTCAGTGTAGTGTAAGATAACAAACTTAGCTATTTTGGTATGATAACAAGCAAATATTAAACTTTCCCGTGTATCAATCCCTATATACCCTGAGCGACATAAAAAGGCCTCGTTTTCCCCAGTACACACACCATCGGTTAGAAGTTTAAACTGCCTTGCTTCCATTAACCCGGTAAAGCTGTTGTTGTTGTTGTTGTTGTTGTTGTTGTTGTTGTTGTTGTTGTTGTTGTTGTTGTTGTTGTTGTTGTTGTTTTGTTTCTTTTTTCCGGACATTCTGTATAAAAATTATGAATTGGACAGTTGAGTTAATCGGCGAGGTCTGTCACTGCAATACTCTGCGATGATATATCGGACCAAGTGTTTTATTGCTTCATATCTTACAAAACGTCACGATTCAAAACCAATTAATCGTGTAGCATCCGTTGATACGCGACTATGTCGTGCACAAAGCAACACCTGTCGAGATCACTCCGGCTACCGAATGATGGCGGCGAAAAGATAAACTATGCGACCTTTCTCATAAAGTAAACGACACAGCGGAAGACGAAGCCGAATATACGCCTCGATCGCAGACGTAACTTTTAGATGAAAGGTATCCAGGGCTGGACAGTGTATAAGGCACTACGCGCCCTTAAATCGAAAGACCTAAACTTTGGCTCGAACTTTCCTAAACGAAACTTTAAACCTTCCCTTTCGAAATCAAGATTCAAACTCAGGGACCACCGTACTGGGCTAAAATTGGTACAAGAGGAAATTACCGATATGTGAAATTCAAAATGGCTGCCATCCCCGTGTTTACTCTATGGGGGAAATTAATCTTTCAATGTTCAAAAACAAGCCGATGTAAACTTCACTTACTCCGCAAACTTCAAAGTAAACCCCCAACAAGCGGTAGACCAAAAGAGAATTTGCAAAAAGCTGAGGGTCGGAATGTCTGTCCCCGAGGTGCATTCTAACTTTAACATAAGAAAGTACACTCCTTCGGGTACGAAGAAGCGAGATACAGAGTACTTTATTAAGAAGAAATATCGCAATTTTACTTTTTCGTAAGTCTACATGTCAGGGAAGTCGGTCTGCCGAGACAAATCCCGGGTAAAACCGTCAAAAACTACCTTTTTGCTGTTAATCGCTGCGTCCGCTTTCGCCATGGGTTTGAAAGGGGAAATATTGAGACAAAACCAACAGATAATCGAACCGGATTTTCCTGATGCTGGGACGTTGTGTTTGTCTACGGGGGCAACGTCACCGGGTCGGACGAGGTGCAAGGCCAACTCGTGAGCAAGAAATATATTGCACAAAGTCGCCGATTTAAGGGGGAAATCATACTGATTTCCCTATCTATTGAACACTTTTTCGACGAACCCTGGGGGCCTGTTCGAACCACTAATTACAAAATGGACAATCTAATTCCCTTGAAGGAGATATCCCCCTTTTCGGAGCAAGCATGACGGACCTGTTTCTCGCGAGACTAAACAAAAACCGATATGGCATCCAAACAGGCGGATTTCATTACTTTCGTTTCGTCAAATTCCTATCACACGAGAAGATATGTATAAAACTCCATGTCAGGGCGCTGGCTTGGGGCCTTTCGTTATCCTTTGTTTCTGAGATGACGTCACAGATAGAAGACGTTGCCCCTGAAAGCACGTCACGACAAAAGGCAGCTATGTCGCTGGAGCATATTCTTACACTCGCTATATGAGATATTCTGTGATATTTTTCATCAGTTAAAAATTGTACCGACAAAGTCTGTGAAGAGCTCAAACGCTAGCGATCAAAAATCAAGTTGACTTTAATATAACCTTGGTCGATAGGGTACGCCATATATTAAACGTCAACGTTATTTATGATGGAGCCGTTTGACGTCAGACATTTTGATTTGTACTCTGAATTCATTACTTTCTGTGCTCACAAAACGGTCTGGCGGCCGCGTTAATGATGTCATAACCGAAGAAGATGAAAACAACTGGAGCGTATCCGTCAGAGACGTAAAAAAGCTATTTGCCTGCCAGAAATTGTCTGTTAAGGCTGACCACTTTCAAACAGCAGAGTGCATGGGTGTGGCCAAAATTCACTTCAACCTAAACACCCCCGTCTAAACAATCTCTCCGCACCCATGCAAACACTACTACTAGCAGAGCAGTTCAGCACTACAGCTTCTTTGTTTTCTCGGTGTTTATCTCTGCCTGAGCGCGCCTTTCCAGTTCACCTGCTGACCAGGGCTGCTTTTTTTTCGATACATTTGTACAGTAAAGAGATATTCAGACTACCATAAAAATGGGGATGCCTGCGCAAGAAAGCATTTGAAAGAGAATGTTCCGCATCTTCTTACTAGTAAGGTAGAACGCGCCTCGGGGACAGATGTTCAGACTCTGAAACTTTCACAATTCTCTTCTGACCTACCTCTTGTTGGGGTTCATTTTAGAGCTTTCGGAGAAAGAAAACTTTTCACCTGCTTAATTTTTTCGAAATTGAAATTTTTATTTTTCTCCGCAGAGTTAACACAGGGATGGCGGCCATTTTGAATTTCAAATATTGTTAAATTTAAGGTTATTTGTTTTTCCAGAATCAAAATTTGCACCGTGACCCCCTGATTTTTGTTCTTGTTTCGGTAAGAGAAAGGTTGAAATTGTCATTGAGGAAAGTTTGAGCAAAAGTTTAAGTCTTTCACTTTCGAGGCGCATACTACCCTAAAAGCTACCTACCGCACTGCCGTTATCCGTGACTGGACACACTGTGACTTCAATGTGCATTCCAGTCATGTCGAGAATCGTTGCAAACGTTTCATGAACTGTTGGCCGACTTCTTCGCATTGTTTGGATGTAAGTTTGCGTTTAGATAAATAGGGATTAGTTTATTTTAAAATTCCACACTTGTCAAGAGCCCCGAAAGCCATTTACAGAAGTACATTCGACACCCGGGGGTTCGACATTTGTCACCGACAAATATGGCTGAACTTACGCGCTCAACCAAAAACCCTATCATTGAACGAGGATATATTAATAACACTCGTCTTCCTCATCGTTCCTTTCGACGGGTTTCGATAGAAGCAACAAGTAAACTTTCATACAACGACTGTTTCCTATCTGGGAAAACACTGTTATCATTGTCTTGCGAGAAATACACGAGAAAAAGAGTCACCATTCTTCAGAATCCGACGATGAGATCACGTGACCATGTCCTGCGTTTCCTCCCCAGGTTGATCTATATCAGGGTGCGAGGTTGCCTCATCGAGTGACTGCCATGGTGACGATTCGAGGTCAGGAGGTCGCCGGCGAACAACGAATGCGGATTTCAAGGGACTGATCTCCATTTCCTCCTCCATGTATATAAGGGCCAGTGGGCTAACAAGAGCGAAACCAGAAATATACACGTTACTGGGGAGGGTGATCTCGTAAAATTGAACTCCACCTTATTTTATCAGAGTTTTTCGTAATAGTGGTTGTTGTAGTATATTTAAAACATTTAAAATTGTCTTACTAGTTGCAGACATTTTGTTTGCTATTTGTACATTTTTTTTAACTGATTCTTTTTCGAGGACAAATCATCTCCTAAGTTGTTATACGGAGAAATATGTCAATATTGTTCCAAATTGTTAAATGCGCGAGTTAGCCTCTAGATGCCGCCACGATCTGTCAAAATCCGATCCCCCTCCTACAAAAATGGTACGACTTTATAATTAGTAAGATCACAATGATGATGATGATGATGTTGATGATGATTATGATGATGATGATAATGATGATGATGATGATGATGATGATGATGATGATGATGATGATGATGATGATGATGAGGATGATGAGGATGATATATATAATAACACAAATCACATATATTTAACACAAATTACTCAAGTACAAAGTAATAATATATGTTTCTTAAGTTTCATGCATCCTGCAATCTTCACAATCTTCAGACAGGAAGAATATATATATTCAAGTCGAAGGCCATTGCTAGTTCTGTATTTCATCCAGGGAATTCCCCTTACCGATTCCCGTATTTGACTGAAATGCCTCACGTTTTAATCGTCGACATTACAAGGGTTCCTGCAACTTATCCCTGGTATTCGTGTCCAGATGTTTGCGTCGTCAACCAACCAATGTATGGAGTTTGCAGTTGTTTTGGTAAATCCATATTATGTCTGCAAGTCAGCTTGCTTTCTTTTTTTGTCGTCTCTGCCTCTAAATCTTTCTAGATTCTCAAAGTCTTGTGTCCAGCGCAATTCGGAAAGTTCCAAATGAATGTTTTTTAGCAGGACGACTAGCACTGACAAACTGATTACCGAGGGTAGGCTGTCCAGAATATCATCGCATCCAACTATAAAATTCTGATCTCATAGGCTAAACATGACAACGCAAGCTGCAATCCTGGAGAAAGTGCGTATCTATGCTCTCCTCCCGTCGGCCGGTTTATTCTGTAAAATCATGAAAAGGGTACTTTTCTTCCAAATCACGCTCCTTGACAAATTCTCTACTTTTAGGCCCGAGTTCAAGGGTACAAGTTTAACATTCCTCCGCAGCGAAGTATTTTAAACAGTGAGTCTTATTATTCCAGAGACTTTCGGTGATATAAGATCGAAAAGAGACCAGGAAAATTGTCGTCTCTTACTGTTGCGATGAATATGCCCGTAAAATGTTAACATTTCTCAAAAGTAATAGACTTTCGAAATTGTCAAGAGGGTGTCGTTCACAGCGACTTTTCTCCCAGGTTTTTCATAAAAGCGAGGCACTGAATCGAGCTTTCATGAATGAATTTGATATTTCGTTTTCGAGCATCTGTACCCAGTCAGTCACAAGGGATTGAAGTCACTGAGAGCTAATAAACAATCGAACTGAAAGCGATGGTAGGACAATGAAGCAACGCCGATTAAAGGAAATTGTTCGAGACACACTTCTTTTCGCTTTCATATAGTATCTTTCTGAAGAATTGCAATTTGATATCGCAAGAGGAACTATTATGTCACATACATAAAGAGGAAATATTTCACAATCGCTAAATTTCGGTTGGTACATTAAAAATCACTTTTATCACAGAATGCTATCGTGGTTCTTAGAGGGCGGGGCGGTGATAAGATAGTACGGGCCTCGAAGGTGAAGGACTCTTCAACTCTTACTCAAACTTGCCTCAAGAAAACCTTCAACCGTTCTCTTTCCAAATCAAAAATAAAATCACGGGTCACTGTGCACACTTTGGTACCAGAGAAAAAAAACTGCCGTAACTTTTACTGATACTTGAAATTCAAAATGGCCGCCGTTCCTGTGTTGACTCTATGAGAGAAAATTGTGTTTTCGAATTTTACAAAAATAATAACGTGAATATTATGTTTATTCCGAGAGCTTTAAAATGAGCCCCGCAAGTAGTATATCAGAAAAGTGTTGTAAAAAATTGAGAATCTGAAGATTTGTCCCCGAGGCGACCTTAAGCACGAGAAGAGGCCAAGAATTGGCGAATAATTGCTGACACCCGTTTTTTATTTTTTTTTCCCCCATATTCGTGCTATTTCGATGGTTTTTGGAAGTCGATCGCGCTGTTAGGTGGACACAACAAGGCACTACACGTTTGAGAATAGTCAGGTTTTCTGATTGCCTGGTCCGGACAAAAATAACATACAAAAACCAGTTTCCTGGTTCGATATTCGCAGCGATTACGTATGTGATCACGTGATTAAACGAAAAATCTGTTCTGCATTTAACACGCAGCAACTGGCAGTGTGACAGAAGAGGACGCAAATTAAATATTTGAAAAAAAAGACATATTGTTGAATGTCAGGGTATAGGCGGTACGATATTCAATGAAAAACGTCGGGTTATAAATTATGATGTTGTTCCTCAAGTAATTTCATTTTGCAGGCTTAGAGTAAGAAGAGCCGCCAAACGCCGATATCAAATGAAAAGTATATCGCAATTCGCTTTTTATAATAAAACGTGCCTGTGAGCTTTTATTACCCTTTTATGTTGATTTCACGGACGCAAGAACGTGACTCAAATGTTCGTATCCTGGTATGAACACATAGTGTGTCCTACAAAGGTGAAAACGTGGCGCCTTCACCCATTATGGTTAAAATGACCTTGCGATAAACTCAGCGTTTCCTTATTCTCCTATTGGGTAAGCTGAGAAGCCATTCAGTTCCTCGTACAATTCCCCGTACAATTTTCAGTAAATGCCGTCATGCTGTTAGGTAATACAGTGTACATTCACGCCGAAGAACAGACCTCAAAAGCCCCGATATAGTTCCATGCTAGCCAGACTTGGCAACTAAGGCTGCGTTCACAAATAACGGTTGGGGGGACCTGGAGGAATTGCGATTGAAATCTTATTTCCCCTTCGATACCCTCAAATATTTCAAGCCCCCCCCGTCTATATGACAAAAAATTTTCAAGTCCCCTACCCAATTATCATGTAGCCGCATATTCATTCGAGAGATGCACGCAAAGCAAAAAAATAAACATTGGGCATATTTGCTCACAGATGTACCTGTTATTAGCAGTTTGTAGAGCCATATTCCTAAGGCAAGTTCTTAAATTGATTCTTTTTAAACACATCAGTGGACTTTTTTGATTTATCACTCAAAGTCGACTTGAGTTAATCCCCGGGGGTACTCCCATAAAAAAGGTATGCGGGTATGTGCCGCCAAAATGGGTCACTTTTTTCACGAAAAATCACTAAACACGCGTCGATTTTTCATCTGGAAAACCTCTAAACATTGTCGATAACAAAGCAGTTATCCCCTGCTCTAAGAAAACCTTCACATCTAACAGAAAAAAGGTGAAAATTCCCAAAATTTGTCAAAGAAATCCCTAATGGGTCATATTATTGGAATATTCATGGGGTGATGTTTTTAACTCGGGCGGAACACCCCCATATGAAAATATCAAAGTACCCCCCCCCCCGGAAGTTAATCCAACTTGATCTGGCCAGGCCAATGGCACCTGCTGAAGAGCACACAAAATAGGGATCATGAGAGAGTATGCAAATTGTGAATTCCTGGCTACATTAGATGCTAGTTTCAAAAAATGACAATACTGGAAGGAACACGATTGGAACTAATTTGGGATGATTGGATTTTCTTATTTTTCAAATTTCTCAAAATTGTAAGCTGCCCTATAGCTGAATGTCGCCATATTGCAAATTATTCATAAAACAAGTGTGTAATGTACAAAGAAAAGCAGATGAGATTACATTTGTAGATAAAATCGACATTACTTAACCATCCAATTATCCCAAATTAGTTCCAATCATGTTAAGGTTAAAATATTCTATCAAATAACGTTTTAATCTCTGAAATTTTTGGTGTAATAATGGTAAATTTGGTAAAATTAAAACAATTCAATTTAGTCACACATTTTTTGATTTAAATTAGTGTCCTAAGTGTCCATTAGTGTACAAAGTTTTACTTTTGTGTTATTTTACGATGAGAATGTGAAAATTTAGAAAATCAAGCATGGTGACCCCATCTTTTTTCCTTAATATTTGATTGTTCTAATGTGCCAGAATTCAAAAATCACTAATAACTTTCAAGTCTCCTGGTCTTCCATGTGTTGCCTTCTGGCCTGATCTTGTGTGCATGTTTCACTGTCATGAGCGTCACATGACCCGAACTCTTCTTCAGTAACTTCATAGTAAGAGCTTTCTCTGTCACTGTTGCTATGCAGTAACAGTGACATAGGCAGTAGCAGGGCAGTAGCTGTATTATCTTTGATAATTCTGATAATAATTTTGTTCAGTTAAAACAACTGCGTTCTTGTTCTACTTCCTGCAGAGTGTTGAACTGTCCAGTATTCAGCTTGCCAACACAGCCTGTGAATATGTACCTTTCATTTGTATCATTGACAAAAGACTTTCAGTCTGGACTATAATAAAATATCACCCAATATTCCTATATGCAGGCTTTTGTCATCAAACTGAACTTTGTGTGTTTCAGCATGCTGTAGGGAGACAGTAAGAAACTGTATTTGATAAACTGCATAGAAATATTGAAAAAAAAATTATCAAAAGTTGCTACTTCTGCCCCGATACTAGGACCACTTGTTTGTTTGTTTGACGAAAATTCATACATTTTTAGATTTTTTTCCCGAGACAATGAGATGCAACAAAATGGTTCTAGATCTTGTTTAATTATGACTAACATTATAACAATCGGATGACTTTAAAATGTTATTAAATGTTCGTTGAATTACCCACCAAAAATTTCAATCGTAAAAAAGTGTACCAAAAATTTTTAGGTCCCCTCCTAAAGGTACAGCAAAAATTTCAAGCTCCCCCTCCACTACCCCAAAAATTTTCGAATCCCCCCTGAATTCCTCCAGGTCCCCCTGACTGTTTCTGTGAACACAGCCTAAATATGTTATACTGAGGTAATTTTATCTACAAACAAAACCTGGGAGGGAAAGTTAAGTTGTTTGCAACTGTCCTGCTCCTACGATTCAAATAGTTCCTTTCGGCGACTACTGTACCCTGTCCCTCCCCACCCACCCCACCTCCATCCGCTGGCCCTTCCGCCCCTACAAAGGCCCCAGACTGCCATCATTCCACTTCATGATTTCGCCACACCCGTCGGCAAACCCCTACACGACAGGACTCTGCACCCCCTCCATCCGCTTTTTTTTTGTTGCTCATGGAGCGAAAGAATCTTTTTCTCATCTTGAAGATGATGAAAAACCACCAACCACAAGAAAAGGCTTATGGACACGTTTACTTTTGGCGCGGACAACTAGTCTGTTGCCCTCTGACATGCTCAGTCGGCAAGAAATGTACATATCCGCCAGAGTGGCTTCAGGTTTCAAAATTATTACGAAATTGATTTCACCCGTGCAATAGGTGTCTGGTACCGTGACGGCAACCAACCGTTCAGCCGGTTTCAAGTTTGGTAAATGCGTAAACACGCTCTCAGGTGTCTTGAAAAGACTCCCTATTGCGTATCAAAAAGTTGACACAACGAGATAAAAGGTGATATTCGGGCAGCTCGTCTATGACGTAAACAATCAGCCATAGCGCATTATTGGAAATCGTCCAGCGGTAATGGGCAGCTGATCTTGTCCAGCCATTGGCGAGCACGTTGTCAAACTCGGAAAGAGCCGGGCAGGTCACTAGATATCCAAAGGCAAACACGTGCAAAGACTGTTTGATAAATGTTTTGGCGTGGGCCTTGATATGGCGAGGCCATGTACGGCACAAATGAGTGATTTGCATGTTCTTACGTACATTGTGTCGGCCATTCAGCTCATCTCTGATGCTAAAGTGGTGCCTCTTTGCAACTTGATAGTCGTGTTTCAACTCTGTTTATTCGAATAAAAGAGTGGGTTTGTGAGTTGCTGATTAAATAACAGAAATTTTAGTCTTCTCGGCGATCGCCAGTAGGTAGAATGCGCCTCGGGGATAGATATTCGGACTCTCAAATTTCTACAATACTTTTCTGACCTACCTCTTTTTGGGGCTCATTTTAAAGCTCCTGGAGAAAAACATCACCATCGAGAATTTTATTTTCCCCACAGAGTTAAACACGGGGACTCTGGAGGCTACTTTGAATCCAAATGTCGGTAAATGTTAGGTAATTCGTTTCTTTAGAACCAAAATTTGCGTGGTGACCCCTGATTTGTATTCTTGATGCTGTAAGAGAATGGATGAAAGATTCAGCAAGGAAAGTTTGAGCAAAGTCTTTCATTTTCGAGGCGCATGCTACCTTAAATTATTTACGTGTAAACCTATGACTGTAAATGTAACCTGGGCTTTTAATTTTCAGGGGGGATAAGCCGCAATATCCCCTTAACTCATCCTCTAGTCAAACGCTGAGTAACAGGCTGAAGACGTATTTGTTTCTCAAGCAACGCTATGCAAGAAAAATTGAACTTCGTCTCCCTGTTTCTCATTGTTCAGTATACCCTGGCGAACGACAGCTACGCATGCGCGTTAAATTCGATCATCGCCGTAACAAGGCTTAAACTGGAACCCTGAATCGTACTTCAAGATTTCTAGTATTTCGACCGAAACATTTTTCTTTCGATCGGCGAGTATCTCAACCAGAAGGTGTATGCATAATTTCAGTCTGAACTTTACAAAAGTTTTGAAAATTGTTATGTAGTATGTAGCGTACATCACATGCATGGTCAGTGGAGGGACTGCCACGCCGTGCGTAGCCGTATGCGTACATATCTTTACTGTAAAATCACTTCTGTGATCGCTGTTGACTTTGTCGAAGGTGTCCACAGACTAGTCAATATGAAGGCGTATATAAAGCAATCGATAGTTTGTATGGTGAATCAGCTGCACATACTCAAAGCGTGACGTTCATAACAGAATAAATACTTTTTATACAAATACAGAAGAAATTGTAAAACATGTACACTGGTAGAAGAAAATGAAGGACATACCTGTAATAAGCCTGATATGATATTTTGGTTGCCTTCCTTTAGTGGTAAATTTATAGATCCTTCTCTCACGACCTTTAAAATTATTGTTTCTTAAGCAATTTCTGCCTTACAAGTCGTGAATTTTTAATTTTGTTGCTCCGAGTCCACGTTTGGGTTGGGAAAAATATAGATATCTACATTGCTAGCTTACTTTGGTATTTGGTCAATCACTTCGTTTTGATGGGGATCAGTTGAATTTTGGACCGGCAACTTCCGAAAATCCTCCTACGAGTCCATAATTTTCATCAAATCTGTCTACTCCCTGCCGATGTTGAATGAAGATTGGTACGGAATGCGACGGATGATCAGCATCAAACATTTTAGAATTTTGCCATTTTTCAGATTTTAATTTGGCAGTGAGAGAAGGTGAGAGAAATCCTCAAGTTTTTAGGCCTACATTTGTTTTTTCCAATGTTTTTTATTGACTTTCTTTCATACATCTACGAAATGATAACTATATGTAGACTAAAAAAGCTTTCTTTAGGAAAATCAGTAAAAAACATGTAATGTCATAGCATTATCAAACAACTTAAACAGGAAAGGAGACGAAGAAAGTTGAGACAGGGCTTATAGCCAAACAATGATGAATCGTTTGTTTCGTGAAATCAGGGTTTTCCCCGCAAAAGGATGTATGCAGTCGGGAATTTAAAGGGACGGCCAAAAATTGCCGAACAAAGGCAGGAACTGTCTCCATGGTTCTTTTACTTCCATTCTGAGGCACCTATCACGTGATTTTATCGTCGGCATCAAATTCTGATATAGATGAAAGCAGAGACTGCACACGCCACGTTGGAGTGGGGCAGATGAGAACCAATATACAGCATCCGCTTGGTCTTATCCGATCTAGAGACATATGTTGCAGTCCCACAGCAAGCCATTAAAACACTTGTCGCTGAAAAAAAATTCAAAGGAAAACGAAATACCTTCCAATAATATCTGATCCATTCCCTTTAATGTGCAAAGTTATTGAAATTACTAAATCGCACTGACAGGTTAAACATACGGAGAAATGGTGTTCATCAGCATCCGGGATCCACGCATCGTCAAATGCATCACGTGATCGGTGCCTGAGATTTTTGCCGGGGTGGGTTTTAAGCTATTTCTTCTTCACAATCTCCCTCCCTTCCTCCCTCCCTCCCTCCTCTCTCTCTCTCTCTCTCTCTCTCTCTCTCCTCTCTCTCTCTCTCTCTCTCTCTCTCTCTCTCTCTCTCTCTCTCTCTCTCTCTCTCTCTCTCTCTCTGAGTTTCATGGCAACATTTCATGCCTTTTTTTTGAGAAGTAGATTACTTTTTAAAGCAAGGTAACATAACGTTCGGACTTCTCTGTCTTTGTCGGGACTGTGCCTCAATGGCACCGATGACTGATATTTATTGTTCCCAAACGCGTCTACTGCGGAACTAGTATTAAGCGATCAATATTTAACGCGGATCCGTCAAACCATCACCTCATGTAAAGGGATCACGTGGCGACGTTCATTCGATTCATTGGGCACCTTTCCAACAGGATCAAGGCTGGATACAAAAGTTAACTAGGAAGCATCGTTTTAATGAGCACGACCTTCCAGAAGTATTCCGCAAGCTTTCTCTCTGCAAATATTTCAAATGCTCTACAAATATCAAGCACAGTTTAAAATGACAACCCCATCCATTTTCCAAACACGTTTCCACCGCTGTACAATGCGATCAATAGAATTTATAAATCTCTGTTGGCCAACTTCACTTCTCTGACCAGTTTCAGTGTTTCAAGTCGTTATATAGTTTATTCTAAATATCTATAATCACTGTCGCACGTTTATAATGCGGGAATTTCAATCAAAAACAAACCGCAGCAAAATACCCTGCGATAATTTCTCTGGCGTAGCGGACAGGCGACGGTGTCTCCTTTTATGATACTTTATGAAAACAAGACGCCATACACCTGATGATTATACGTAGCAACTTGAAAATCAGACAAGAGACAATGGTAGTAGATGGAGAATGTAAGCGCGATAGTTTTTTATAGATTGATAGCATGATTGTAAAAATCTGAACGATGGTTTAAGCTACCACTGTCAGGGCCACGTTATACGAAGAGATTTTCTACTCATATTTGTTAAACAAAGAGCCGAGGGGAAAGGACAAGCAGGAAGACATATAGACAGACATACAAAGGAAGGGACAGACAGACAGACAGACAGACAGACAGACAGACAGACAGACAGGCAGACAGACAGACAGACAGACAGACAGACAGACAGACAGACAGACAGACAGACAGACAGACAGACAGACAAAGTGCTAGACAGAGAGAGTGCATGGAATTGGAATGAAGCAAAAAAGTTTGCGAGAGATGGTAACTCGACGAGACAGGTATACAGATAGAGACGGCGACGGAAAGACAGAGAGAAGAGAGGCTGTCAGAGACAGAGAAAGATACCGATAAAGATATTTAGGCAGACAAACGATACGTAAACATGGCTGACAACTGAAGTTTAGCCCTGCTGCAAGCATATATATATGAAGTGAAAACCCAACTCTTCGTGTCGGTTTTACAAATGCCTTGGCAGTACACGATACATTTTAGGCTATTTAGCCGTGTAACAAGTGTTAAGCCATGCTGAAATAAGGTGGAACTGGTAGAACGCGCCTCGGGGACAGATATTGGGACTCTCAAACCTTTTCAATTCTTTTCTGATCTACCACTTGTAGGAGGTCATTTAAAAGCTCTCGGAGTAAGAAAACTTCACCGGCTTAGTTTTTCGAAAATCGAAAATTTTATTTTTTCTCCATAGGGTTAACATTTTGAATCTCAAGTATCGGTAAATCTTAAGTAATTTGATTCTGTATTACCAAAATTTGAACGGCAACCCCTCGATTTTTATCCTTGATTTTGAAAAGAGAATGATTGTACTATTCCTTAAGGAAAGTTTGAGCAAAAGTTTGAGCCTTTCACTCTCGAGGCGCATAATACCTTAACATCGCCCTCCGGTCAAATATGAGCAGCCAAGAATAACTAAAATATAGTCATTTGTGAGTCGTTTTACCCACAGTAAAAAGGCTTACTACAGTAGAAACATGCCAAAACTGACAGCCCAGGCGCTGAATGCGTAAATCGTGAGCTAATTTAACTTAGTCTTCACGTTGAAGGGGTTCAGGCGTACCGAGTCGTTGTCGAATTTTTGCTGTGCCTAACCGGATAAGTCGTGCGTAGGCATGGCAACATTGATTGAACAAGCGAAATATATCTGCCATCTTTTTCTGGGCCAGTCGGATGAATTATTGATAAAAACGTCATATGAAAAGTGTTGCCCTTGTGTCAAAATTGTACGTGTTAGTTGCAAGGCTTTCGAGCAGGGCTCAGCATTGAGAACAACGGATGGAATTGTTATCGAACTAATTTTATGCAGGGTCATTCAATTTTTTCCCGGACATCTGCACCGAATGAACCCGGACACGTGGACGCGTACCTTGATAAGAAGAAAGATGACCCGGATGCATTCAACAAAGGATTGAGTAAACCCCCAAACACGTAAACAACTCGTAATTGAACTTAAAATCATCTGTATCAGCCGGTCAAATTTGACACCTTCATGCATATTCATCATTTGGTAATTATTCTCCGGTGCTGGTTGCTGTACTTTGATGTCGTCGTCGCCGTTGTTGTTGTTGTTGTTGATGATGATGGTGATAATGATGATGATGATGGTGGTGGTGGTGGTGGTGGTGATGACGACAGTGAAAACGACGACGACGACAACAACATGAAAGGCAGTTTGGTAGTCGGATCGATGGTAGTGGACATCTGGAGTCGTATTTTTCTTGTCAAAGAAACTAATTGGAGGTTGCATCCCTGGCAACAAACCAAGGCGGCATTTCAATACGTTTGTACGTCAAAGCACCACCTTATTTTAGAATCAAGTTTTCTGTTGGTTTCATAATTTTCCATTACAATAATCAGGATACTCGAATGCGAAGCAACGCAATTCGGTTGATTTTCGATCAGATTCGAACACATCATACCGATTCGGAGACTTCACAGTCAAAACAGCTCGGCCAAATTCCCATCCTTAAATCAACCGAGCTAAGTTGTTGCAATTTTTACTGATTGCGACCCCTCCACACGCTGTAGAGTTCATGAAGCACTCGCACTCACATACTCGCTATCACACATCGCGCACAAATTTTGTCAGAGCAATGATGTATACCAGAGTAATCGAATCCAACAAATACGAAAGTTTATGAGCATGGAAAAGAGGAGACCAGTGTGAAAATGAAAGCTACTCCGATCCAATCAGCGGGGAAGGATGAATGGTAGGTATGACATCATGACTTTGAACGCATTCGCATGAACATTGAACAAGAGGCATATCGGAGCACCGAATAATTTGCTTGAAAAGAATCTTGATCATGATGGAAATATTATGGAAAGAGCAAATGAGTTAAGAATAACACAAAACGTTGCTTTGGACTGTTCGTCATTCGTTGACTTATTTTTTTTCACTTATTTTTTTAAATTGTTTCCAGCGAAATTGGTACGATTCGTGTGAACCGAAATTACTGCAAATCGTTCCGAAATCATTGCAATAATTTTTATGGATGCGTTATGGGGATTATAGGGTGCCCCTAGCACACCGATCAAATTGACAGCACTCTGCGCTTGTTTCGGTGTTTATGTGAAAGTAATGCTATTGCTCTTGCGATGTAGTAAAATTACCCCTTAAACATAGGTTTTAACATCAAACTGATCGTCACTATAGCTTAATGTGATAACATTAAACCATTTCCGATAATCAAGTTGTGAAAGGGCGGATAGTTTCTCAATCGCCAAATATTATTTAATTTAACATTAAGGTCTTTGAGTTGGTAGCTTCTGATCACGTGAAATAGAGTGCGGCTCAGGGACAGACATTGACATGTCAAGTTCTTACAATCGTTTTCTAATCTACTCGACTGTCGCGGGCTCATTTTAAGCTCTTTTGGAGTAAGAACATTTTCACCTTCTTAGTTTTTCGAAATCGAAAATTTTATAGACTTAATACATAGATGGCGGTCATTTTAAATTTCAAATATCGGTAAATGTTTGTTTTTCTAGCACAAAACTTTGTACTATGATATTATTGATTTGTTAAGAGTATTGTCGGAAGATTTATTGAAGAAAGTTTTAGCAAAAGTTTCAGTCTTTTACTTTCGAGGCGCGAACTAGCTTAATGTAATTGTGAATTCGAAAAGCGATAACAAATCCGCGAGCATGCCTAGCTGTCTTGATTGCTTCGCCTCGACTTGAAAAATTCGTCATTCAGAACGGAACCTGAAATCGAATCGTCTTGTACCGGCGGAGCTTTAGTTGCAGTATTGAGAAGAATGCAGCCTTTGAGTTTACCGACAGCCTAGGGGAATAGGAAAATGTTTAACACTTCGCCGTCAAGAAAGCGATTCTCCGAACCTTTAAAAACACAGATAACCCTCGTCAAAGAAACTTAGATGGGAACGAAGTATAACTTGTATATAGCCGCACATTTAGGACAAGGCTTTGCTGAGATATCCGAGAAGTGAAATCTCTGGCTGCCACAAGGGCATAATCAGCGGCCGAGTAGATTAGACATGTGATGGTAATATTTACAAAGGTCATTCAGAGATGTCGATGCCGAAACAATATTCATGATGACGATGGTGATAATACTAATTACCGTTGTGATGACGACAGCGGTGGCGGAGGTGGTATTAATGACGATGGGGGCGATGATGAAGAAGAAGATTTCGATTTTTCAAAATTTAATACTAAAATCAAACTCCTGCATAGAAAAGTACATAACAAATCAATTGAATTTTTAAACACGAAAACAGCGAAATTGATGATGATGATGATGATGATGATGATGATGATGATGATGTTGATGATGATGATGATGATGATGATGATGATGATCATGATGACGACGATGACGATGATGATGAGGATGACGAGGATGATGATGATGATGATGATGATGATGATGATGATGATGATGATGATGATGATGATGATGATGATGATGATGATGATGATGATGATGATGATTATGATGATGATGACGATGATGATGAGGATGATGATGATGATGATGATGATGATGATGATGATGATGATGATGATGATGATGATGATGATGATGATGATGATGATGATGATGATTATGTGATGGAAGAGAAGGAAGACTACGATGATGGTCTTGGCAATTATGAAAATAACGACCACGAAGATGATAATGGTTGTCAAAGTGATGTCTAGGTGATTACATCTCCAATGGGAAGGTGTTAATGTTTCAGCATTTGGGGAGAAGGGCTGGGTCAACTTTTAGAAAATTTAAAGAACAGTAACGGTTGACATGATGGCGATATTAAAAGTTTCTCTGGTCCATCGGGTTGATCCATCAATTTTGTACAATCTACTTCGAACTTGCAAGGGTGTCTCTAATACATGTAGTTGCAGTAGTATATGGTAATACAGTACAACTATAATCATCACCATAATTACAGGGGTGCCTTCAACTTGATTTTGGTTTTAATTCAGTAGGAAGGGCCAGTAGCTTTAATTTTTGATGACTTTTTCGCCATTTTTGTTTTATATTTCAACTGCAGTTTGCTGTTCTGCTCCCCAGAGCATGTTTGGATACACAGTATTCAACTTGTCAACTTAGCATATAGATGTGTAAACTGCATTATTAATGTTGACGGGTGAATCCTGGTCAGCACTAGAATTCCAAAGTAAACAATAACAGTGTATGTTACACGTGTAGACGCTAAATTGACAGGTATGATAGCAGGTGTTTCAACATTAAGAGAGTAGAGCAAGAAATTGTAGTTTAATTAGTATGCACCTCGAAAGTGAAAGACTTAAACTTTTGCTCAAACTTTTCTCAAGGAATCTTTCAACCATTCTCTTTCAAAATCAAGAACAAAAATAGGGGGTCACCGTGCAAATTTTGGTACTAGAGAAACAAATTAACCCAAGATTTACCGATATTAGAAATTCAAAATGGCCGCCATCCCTGTGTTAACTGTATGGAAGAAAATAAAAATTTTTAATTTCGATAACTAAGCCGGTGAAAAGTTTTCTTTCAGCAAGAGCTTTAAAATGAACCCCCACAAGTGTTATGTCAGAAGAGAATTGTAAAAGTTTGAGAGTCCGAATGTCTGTCCCCGAGGTGCGTTCTACCTTAACATTCAATACAAAAATAGTGAAAAAAAATCACCAAGAGTTACAGCTACTGGTCCCCAAGACCTTCGATCCAAGAGACCAAATACGGAATTTTCCAAATGAAACAAAACTAATAGGAAAAGACTATTGACATATTACATCATACTGACGTGTCGTTTTTTTTTATCTTTACTGAATTCCATTGCACGAAATGTTTATAATGCTAACAATCGAAGACAACGGTCATCATCTGTTGCCATAGTCTTAAACATCCTCATAGAGGGTACATTGAAGAAGGGCGTGGGAACACATTTCTCTCTGCAACTATAAAATGGACAAGTTAAAAGAAAGATATATTCCTTCCTATCTCATTTTTATCGCAAAATAAGAAGATCCGTTGATTTCTTTCAATATGCACATTGCCTATCTCAATCAACAAAAATTAGAGGGATGTCGCAACATAGCATTTGTAGATTTGGAGTAACCACAACAGACGATTATTAAGTATTTTTCTGGTTACGGAGATACTGTAATATTTCATCGTGTCCACAGACAAGTATCATTCTCCATACAAATAAAGTTTTTAAAGTTCGTCATAAACGTATATGTACCTAATGTCATCTTCAAAACATTGGCGATAATTTGGCGTGATTTTACCACGTTCGGAATTTAGACATTATTTTTCAATATTATATAACACCTCACGGACACCTCTTTTCGGGCAACTTTAAAGCCCTAATAGCTGCGAAATTTTTGCATTATTTTTGATGATTTTATTTTCAAAACAAAGTTGGTTCGTGTAAATGTGATAACGTGTATAGAAGTATTACTGCTCGCTGATTTGGACCATGGCTACACGTTTTGACAGGCTCAATAAACGGGTGCCGCACCCAGAAAATGACCCCTACATGGAAAAGTACAAAAACACAGTATTTCCTGCACACATACATTGTGATCATACCAGAAACAATGATGCCATTTACTTGAATGCACAACACACGATGACCAACGTTTTGTTGTTGCAATTTTTATTTTCTCTGTCACATGATTAGAAAATGAAAATCGCGGGAAATCTAAAATGATGTCAAAACGTATGAATTTACATGCCACTTTCGACAAAAATGACAGTGTTATACACTTTTTCAATCTTTAATGGGTCTTATTCAAAGAAAACCAATGGAAAACTGGATATTTTGAGATGGGTTTCTTGCACATTAACAGCTATTGGAGCTTTAATTTAAAGCTTTGCAAAATATTGTATACGTCTAATAGCTGTAAATCAGTGTTCACCTGTCATATCCCCATTTCCCAAACAAACAGCATCCTTTGACATGCTACTTGATCACCATAAAAGAATGACGGTCAGCGATGTATTGATCTGTTTCCAGGTTTCCATATTTACCCCAGGGACCAACACTTCTGAACTATTTGTCAAAACACTGCTAACACTGCTGTGTCAAGTATCTTAAAGATTACGTCAATAGCCTGATGGAACACGCTGGGCGCTTTAAATGAAATTCTATGTTTGCCGTCCGCGTGCTGGTAGGATTTCAGAGAAAATGAAGAAAACAAACACAGTGTTAACACAATTGCAAACAAAAATATTATTTCTCCCAAGGAAACAAAAAAAAAATGAGCTTATGTTGATACGTTTGTGTTTACGTTTGTGTTTGTTTTTCCCTGGCTGGCTAGTAGGTTTTTAAAAAAAATCAAAGGACGGCAAACAAAGAACTTTCTTTAAATGGCCTAGTATTCTATACACCTCTGCTGGTTCTGCTAATAAAGTATTTTTCGTTGCTAGCGATTTACCAGCAATAGGCAATTCTGATCTATATGTAAATATGTCAAGAATACATCAACCATCAATCAATTAATAAATCTTTCCCGAATCTGGGCAATTAGCATTTCGGCAGTGATATATATGACGGTCGTGTACATGAATCATACAAAATATGACATTTTAAAAGCACACTAAAATTATTAAAGACAGCATACAGTAAACAAATGCATACAGGGGAAAGGTCGTTCTTTCTGTTCGATCGTCCGATAGCCCTGTTTAACAAACAAGCATTTAGCTCTTTTGGTTTTTTAAAAAAATAGGGTTAATGTACAGAGTTAAGCTTTCAGCCAATTGCTGGCTTAATCTACCAATCAGATATAAGATTCTGAGACGCTGCACATTGCCAGAGAAATTGTTGACATAAATTACCTTTACTATTTCACCAAAGAAAAAATTTCGTTTGTTTCAGAAAGATAATCTCCTGTCTTTAAAATAATTACTTTTATCTTATGTCAATGGCCGTTCGCATGATCCCTCACATGACCTTACATGTAATTAAATCCTGGCATATTTTCGGTGCTATGATTCTGCTAACGTAATGTTTAACTCTAACAACAGTCGACACACCATTACACTTGCATAGTGAACTCATTTTGGAATGAACAATCAATTTCCGATAGCATTATAAAGCGAGAAAAGTTTAATAACCACAAACCAGCAAGTTATCCATGCACTCAAATCTTTGTAGTTTTTTTCACGCTGTTTCCTCTTTCCCATTGCAATAGTGCAATAAACTGTAAAAATCAATGACATTGAGGTGCATTTACGAGATCGACTATTACATCTTTTCTATTCGTGAGCATTACATACATACATGGCGTGAAAACAGGACGGTATGTACGGTCGGATATAAACATTGACCAGAGACGCCGAATGTCGATGCGGAACCAGGTGACATAGAATCGGGGAGGAGAACAAAGCAAAAAGGTGTGAAAAAACCAGGCGCTCTTTGTCCCGTTATGGCGTAAATATCAATGTTTGAACATGTATGGTTTAGCGCTAACAAATTTGCAATTGTTTACTCAAGTCTATTGAAACCGTTGAATTATTCAACTTGGTCATATTATACTTCCAAATCAACCATGAACAACAGCAAATTGTTATCGTGTTGCATTGTCATTGAAAACAAGCTGACCTTATGTCTCTCGTTCATTGTTGGGACCCCTTTCACATCCTCCAGTTTTGGTCCCTTTGTAATAGGTTTTCCTGTAATGATTTCCCTAAGCTTGCATTTCAGTGATAATTGCATAACCAGTTTTGTTCAATCATAGAGCTACTATTAGTAGCTCTATGGTTCAATTGCCATCTACAAATCAAATCGTTTGTTGAAAAGAGAGGAATGAAGGCTCTGCGACTTCGGAAATATCTGTAGGCATGAGTTATGCTTCTTTTGACTACGAGACGGATAAAGTCAAACAACGAAGGGAAAATACACTCTAAATACTGGGAAAGTGCCTATGTCCGGTATAGCATACACTGTCTGGGAATAGTTCAGGTGCAGCCAACGAACAATGCACTTTTAAAAAGGTCTTTACTATGATAAGATATATCGTGCATGACAAATAATGTGAACTGACTTAATTAGCTGTTCATAATTTGCCCTCCCACAGAAAATTTTTCGACTTACCCTCCCACACTCAAACTTCATTTTTACCCACTCCCCACTTAGTTTTGCCTGTTTTCCCTCCCACTGTGAATTTTTGAAGCTCCCCCACCCTGTGGCGAAAAAAGTTGCCAATTTCCCATGCCCTGGAAACAATTCCCTAAAAACATTTTTCGCCAAGCCCTGTCCCCAGGACGATCAACCGATATCCGCCCTGCCCTACAAAAATACTAAAATTTGCTCCCCTGCCACCTAAAAACATGTCCCCTGCCCTAGCGTAATTAAAATTTCCCCTGCCCTCAAAATTGCTCCTGGAATAGCTTTTTCGATGAATAGCTCCGTTGGCTGCACCTGATAGTTACTTATCAACAGACAAACTCCCATTGAATGCCGAAACTTACGCTGATAATATCTGTGCAACACTGCATAACAACAGCTCTGTATCGGTGGGGGGGGGGGGGGACTCCAAAGAACAATGCCTCTTTTTTCAAGACCTTTAAACTGGTCTAGTTTTTTTCTACAACAAAAGAAATAGTTGTAAAGAGGAACTTCATTGCGTTAAATAGTATTGCATTGAATATATCTCGCCTTGGTAACCATTAGAAGTGTGACGACCTTTGACAAGCCGTTCAGAGTTGATAAACAAATTTTTGAGTTTGATATGAAATGTTCAGGAATGCTCCAGAGAGCTTTGGACCAGAGTTTTGTAAAAAAAATGAAAAGGCACTGCACTGATAAAAAATGAAAGAGAACATTGCTGCAATGCTGGTCTGGCCTGGGACAGTACTTGCTTTTATGGTGAGCAAACAAAGTGTGGATAATCAGGAGGTAGTAAGTACGCATGTCGTGTAAAATCAAAAACAGAAAATCGGAACGCGCGGAAAAAAAATACATGTCAGAAATCGCAGCTCCCCTCCCCTCCAAAGTGACGACGGTCTCTCCCTTACATTGGAAAGCAACTCAAGTGACAAAAAATCAAAGTTCAGAGACTTTGGAGTGAGACTTTGTGCCTATGCTAAATTTTGAGGACTCGGAAGTGGGAAACATATATTGTAAGGGCTCTCTGGCAGAGCAGTAACGTCTGTGAGGTAACTGGTGGGCCAGGTGTGCTTCTCAATTACTTATCTACAACTTGAAAAAACTGTAAACTTTTTAGGACGTCCGATGTGTTGAATGGTAAATTTGATACAGTTAGGGAACTTTGTTACACATGTAACGAGAGACCTATTTTTAAGTAATTAACAATCATTAATTAAAATAGTTTGTAGTAATTCTACGTACAATCGAAGCATATTTACTCACGATGGGCTCGACACTGTATAAAGAATAAAATTCGCTTTACATCACTATACACGACATTATTATACACCTACTGTCGTAACCTATGGGATTTTGACCGTCCAATAACTTTCCGTATTTTGTATAGTACGCGGAGTCCCGAATACGGGAGACGCGCCACGCGCAATTTTCAGGGGTTTGTAGCATTTTATTTCAACAATCGCGCGCGCCATATCCTTAAAAATTTACCATAGAATTAGTTTATACGGACGATTAATGGAGGGAGGTGTATAATAATAGGGTTATACACAAAATACGGCCCTGTATGGACGAGGGCTCAGTGAGTGACGTATTGGACTCGCCTTCGGCTCGTCCAATACGTCACTCACTGAGCCCTCGTCCATACAGGGCCGTATTTTGTGAATAACCCTATATTAAACACACAAACTCATGGTACCTTTTAGGCACGCAATTTAAATTCATTCACATACAATTGCCTTACATTTTATACGCCACTTTGCCGTAAAACTGTCTGACGACTGGACTAGACACAGAGCATATATTTATCTACATTGCAGAATATTTTAACATATAATCAGGGTATAAATGCGCATGCTAGGATAAAAATCACAAAAACCTTCAATTAGTGTACAATATGACTGGTGCAAGGAAGATTCGCATTTTTCTTTTGCTTTCGGTTTGGCCCATGGCCAGGGCCCTGGGAGTTCCAACTCAGCACATACCCGGCTCAGGTTTCCCATTTTCGCATCTGGTTGATGATATCGACACTTGTCAAGGAAGCATCCCTTCTCTCTGCCAGGTTAACAAGTTCGAGTTCTTGGAAAACACGACGGAAGTGACAAAGAAACGGGGAATCGATCAGATTCCAATGATTAGAGTGCAATTCGAAACCGATATTCTATTTTTATTCACATTTTATTGTGATTCGAAACTGACGAACAAACCCCCTTTCGTTGTTAACTTCTGCTAACAGCGGTGAACTCCAGCAGGCTAAAGACGTTTCTACTTCGACCAGACATGGTCACCACCACCACCATATCGTGCTGTTAAAAGTTTTAACAGTGGAAAAACTACTGTCGGTATACTGACGACTTACGTTATAAGACAAGTATTGGCCCCTTCAAAATAATGGATTTCTCCGAAAAAACTGAGTTGTAACCCCACATATTGTTTCTCCGTTAAAGCATTTGTACAGGGGAAAGTAAAGTATTATTTTTAGAAGTTATTCAAATTGACTGTCGCATGATCCTTATGTATGCAACGCTTACAAAATTTATGTCACAGCATTGGCCAGAATATAAGCTTTCAGAAAAGATATACTTTAACCCTTTCAATTTGAGCACTGTAATTTTCTCCCGCCAAAATTTTAGTGCAAAATGTTACCAATTTTTATGAATTTTTCTGTAATTTTTTGATAATTTTGGACCAAATGGACATCACATTTTATTGGCTACACTTTCTTCTCAAAATTTCGGCAAAAATCTATTTTATAAAGGGGATAAAAATAGACTTTGGCGCTCAAAGGGTTAATGGGATTACGAGCCCAGTTTCTGCCGAGAACTCATGTTTGGAAGGGTCCCTCGCTTGTCCCGCAAGACCGGATCAGATCTTCATATCGGTGTCGCAATACAATTACAAAACAAAAACCATGATTAAAAAATTAACTACAAAAACTGATGTCGATACACAATGCAATGCTGAAAAAAAAATTGTATTATTGACAAATGACTTAGTCTTGACTCTAATTCAACTATCATTGTGTTTATATATACAGGCCTTGTCGAGAGACAGCAAGAAACTGTATTTGATATATTGCACTAACACATTGAAAAAATGATCAACAGTTTCAGCTTCTGTCCCTTTACAAGACCTACTTATTGTCTTCCTTATGAAAATTTAATGGCATTCAAACGTTTTTAGATATTTCAAAAAGTCATGAAATGCGACAAAATTATTCCAGTTTTTGTTTAATTATTCCTAACATTAAAACCATCGGATGACATAAAATGTTATTCATTTTTCATTGAGTTACCTACCAAACTATGGAATCTGAAAATAGGGAACCAAAATATTTTCAGATCCCCCTTATACTCAGAGCAAAACTTTCAAGTCCACCCTCTACCAACCCCAGGATTTTCAAATCCCCACCAATTCTTCCCGCTCCCCCTCCCCAGCAGCCCGAGTGTTTGTGAACGCAGCCTTAATAGTTGGGCATTTCCATTCTTACATACTATACATGTATCACGGTAAAATAACCAGTCATGATCATCTTTTTTTTCAATACTGATCCGAAAGCAAATCATATCTCATATATATCCCATATATCATATATATCAGTGTGCTTTATCTAGAAATGTACAAAAGGTCTTGCTTATTGTAAGCAACTATAAGGGGGCTCGATCCCTAGAGCTACAAGTTTCGTCACACACTATTCGCTAATATACTTCTTCCAGCAACAACTGAATTATCGTTACCATGTCATGACATGTGATGTTTGTGAACACGCTGCACGCCGTGGATTCGTAAACAATTATTTTTTATATAAACAGAGGTACGCTTGTTTTGTATGAAAGCCAATACAAGAAGTGCTCGTAGAACAAAATTGAAAGAAAAATATGTTACCGAGATCTCGAATTTAAAAATTGACTACTAAAAACAAAATTATCTCGAAATCTCAAGGGAAAAGAAATCATTACAGAAAGCTGAACTAAATTATCTTTTTCTGTAATCTAAGCTTTTTTTATCGCGAGATCGTTGTGTTTTCTGTAATCGAAAAAATCTCGAGAGCTCAACTTTTTAGGTCACATGTTCACACAGGTGCGCTAATGTCGCAGCGATGTCTGTCTGTCGGTCGGTCTGTCTGTCTGTGTGTTTGTGTGTTTGTTTGTCTGCTGGCGCGATATCTCAAGAACGACATATCAGATCACCATAAAACCTTTTGAGTTTTTGCAGGATGTGGTTTACATATTTTATGGATATTTCCATAATCAATGGTTATAGTAAAATTGCAAAATTGAAAATTGCAACAAGTCTTGAACACATTAAGATATATCAGCGCTTAAAGATGTTAAAGGTACACAGTCACCTGTCTATCTAAATATGCCCATATATGGTCAAAGGGGCGTTCCTTGGTATTCAAAATGCACATATGAGGGCGCTGTTTTTAAAAAGTGGCCACCCGCTTAAAATCTGTGATTGGTTAGATTTTCTATTTCCATGGTAACTGTGGCAAAATTGGAACAGGTGACAGTATACCTTTAAGGGATGACATGAGAGTTAATCGCTAATATGGACATTTGATGAATTTTTCTCATTAGGTATATACATCTGGATTTGCCAGACCAAAGTTGATGAAACTTGCCATGTTCATTGAATACACTATAATATTACATTATTAAGTCATTCAGAATTTTGAAGTCAGGTACTAGTAATTACTAATTCGCATATTTAATGAACTTTCCAAATTAGGCATTTATATCTAAATTGATAAGGTTTACAAAAGTATAAGAAGTATGATAAATAAATAAATAAAAAAATAAATAAATAAAAATGATTCAATATCAAAAAATGGTGGCCTTTTATTATAATCTAAAACTGCCTTTCAAATTTAAATGCAACTCGACAATAACTCGTGATCTTAGGAAGTCATTTTCCCTTGCCGACTGGTCAAGAAGTAATTTCCATAAAATATCTCATGTGAGTAGGTTTTCCTTTGCACTTAACTTTACACTTCAATTGAGAACTCTCTGAAACAGTTGAGTTGTTGTAATGTTAGATTTTTCTAGAAATGTTTTTTGAAGCTGTACAATACCACGCAGCACAGTAGGTCAGTTTGACTTAAACCTGCACTGTAGTAGTTTGGCCACGAATGGCACTTTCTGAATCTCCTGTGCCAATGTGCCACTGTGGACTTCTTGCCTCTTTGTACTTCAACCGGTGTCGACAGGGGGGTGGAACTCCACAGAGGTGCTGTACTGTGTTCAGTTACGAAAACTGTAGGCTTTCCACTATTTTTTTGTAACTTTCTGTGTACTGTTCTCCGTTAATAGCTTCTTGTCGTTATTATATATTTGCTTAAAAAACAAAGTCATGCAAGTTTGCTATTCCTGATTCTCATTTGCATATGGCAGGATTGAAGTCTCGAGTTTGAAACTAGCATGTATCTACTAAGCTAGTGATTGGCTGGTACAGCTGATTGATCAGTCACGGCATTGAAATACACTTCATGTATAAGTTGCCCCTGTCCTTTGAAAGGACTGGGGCAACTTAAAGTGCCCTTGCACTTAACCCACACTTTTTATCAAAAGCAGTACTTTTTATCAAAGATGACATGAAAACTTCATACTAAATATTTTCAAAAAAAACATCGGAGAATCTTAAGTTTTGTATGGTAGCGATAGTTTACTAGAGGGATGAAGGGGGTACATATTTTGGTTAGAAAACCTCAATTGTGGAACGAATGAAAAAAAATTGTATTTAAGTCAAAAACTCAAAACTGTGAAATTTATATGTCGAGTATATGTAGAAACAAGCGACCTAGAAGCCGATATACTTCCACTGTGATATTTAAGGTAATAGCTGTGGCTGGTTTGTCAACTAAGGGAATACTGATGAGCGTGGGACATATGGATTGGAAAGTCCAACCTAATGATTTGTCGTGATTTGTACAACACTGATATAGATCATCTCAATGGACCTTCATATCAAATTTCAAAGAAATCTGAGTAGTTTCAGATTTAAAAAAACAGGAACAAATTGCAAAAATAAAAATGTGCAAACTGCAGCATGATTTGGGCAAACCTTACCAAGTCTCAAAGTAATAGGACAAGCCGTTTCAGAGATTTTTTGACAAAAAAACCCACTATAAATTGCTCAAAAAATTCAAGTGCGCAAATTTCACCATGATTTTAACAAATCTGACTTGTCTTCCCCTAGCAAGCTACATGCAAAACTTCACTGCAATCTGACCAGTGGTTTAAGTGTTTACCATAAATGGGAAAACTTGTCCTAAAAAACGAACTCTGCCATAATTTGAACAACTCTGACCTAGGTCCTTCCTACAAACCTGCGTACTACATTTCAAAGCACTGGAACTAGTGGTTTCTGAGAAGATGAATGTTGACAGACGATGGACGACGGACGACAGAAAGATAATCCACCTACCTGATAAGCTCTGTGTCATTGACAGTGGAGCTCAAAAATAACAAGTTTGTTTTGCATGGCAGGGGTGAGAGACTGACATTCAAAAAGTGATTAAAATCATGATAAGCAAAATTTAAATGACTCCAATTCAAAATGTAAGACATTTGTTGCCAAGCAGAATTGTCATTTTGTTACACCTATATAGTACTTAAAGAACATTATAAGGAAAAAAAGCCAAGCCAGATCAGAGTTAAATGTCTTTGAAACGCTGAAAACCTGAAAAGACAGAAGCAAAGAAATTGGTTGATTTGAATTAAAATTTGCATAAATTTACACTTATTTCTCACCCAACTTACGACTGCCCGTTATGCTAAAAGGTGAACCAAACCACTGTTTTAATCTTTGGTTAACAAATTAAGGTAGCTACATACCTTATATATGCTTTCATATTTTTATTTTTTCCCTAGTTCTAGAGGTCCCAAACCCCAATAAAGTATATATTTTCTGAAAGCCCCATCTTCATCCATGTCTGGGAATTCCTTTATATGCCTTTATTTTTATGTTATGCTCTATTTAAGGTAGAACGCACCTCGGGGACAGACATTCGGACTCTCAAACTTTTACAATTCTCTTCTAATATACCACATGTGGGGGTTCATTTTAAAGCTCTTGGTGAAAGAAAACTTTTCACCGGCTTAGTTTTTCGAAATTCAAAAATTTTTAATTTTCTCCATAGAGTTAACACATGGATGGTGGCCATTTTGAATTTCTAATATCGGTAATTCTCGGGTTATTTGCTTCTCTAGTACAAAAATTTGCACGGTGACCCCCTATTTTTATTCTTGATTTTAAAAGAGAATAATTGAAAGATCCCTTGAGGAAAGTTAGAGCAAAAGTTTAAGTCTTTCACTTTCGAGGTGAATACTACCTTAAGGTGTAAGGCTAAGGTGCTTTTCTAGGGCATGTAATTGTCACGCCATATAATTTGAATGGAGACTCAGAGAAAAAATCGCAGACATGGATTTGAAGGGTATAGCTAAGGCTTGTCCATGCATAAATTTCAACCGGAAATTGTGCAGCGTGTTTGCTAAAGGGAGAAAAAAACGATTTTTGGAAGGTTCAGCAAAACGCTTGTCACGTGACTATTATGCAAATAATGACTAAGTACTGTGCATGGTCGGATTTTCCAATATCAGGACTTTCAGAAAATAACAGGGTTGCACTTTGTACGAGCCATGTATTGTGAATGAACGGCTTTGCAATGCATGTCAACTTTGTGAAATGAACACTACAGAAATATGCAAGGCTGTCTAAAAGGCAAGGGTTTAAATTTCAGTCATACATCACAACACTCAACATGCCGGCTGGGTGAGTTCTATTTTAGGAAATGACCTGCATCCACACTAAACTAGCACAACAACAAAGGCGGCCAGTTTTGGAATTTTGTTTACTATGTGTTTGAGTGAACAATGACAAAACAAAAGTGACAGAATCAGATGACAGACTGCGGCGGCTCGTAAAATGTACCCGACCGATATCAGATCATGCATGTGTACATTAACTGACTACAAGGAACCAAGCAAAAGAAAAACACTGGATGACCCTCCTAAAGAACCCTTAGATTGATATCAAATAAATCAATACAAAAATAAACGACAAAAAGCCCTTAATTTATGAATTTTGGGAGGGAAGGGGTGTCTGATGATCTCTTTTTGAAGACTACTGTATGATGAGATGGTGCGACGTTTCCTCTTTAGCAACTGAAGCTGTGTATATATGCATAACTTTAGCAGCATGAAGCTTTTAATAACTCGCATTGTTCCAGTATAATTGATACTGGTGTCTCTATGCAGTAAAATATATACAATGTTTGTACAATATGGAAATGAATATTTGTTTATATATACATGTGTACTGTGGTAAACACATGAAGTGTTCGTGGGTGCCAACAAGTTCCAGACGCATAACATATTGCCAAGAGTGTGAAGGGCTCCCTGTACAAGCAGGCAAACGTGTAATATTGGGTAATAGGCACTTTCAACAATTAACAGACCCATGGCATGCTGCCAGGCCTTCAGAAGTGGGCCGGGGTCACTGGTGTCGTAGAGGCTTTAAAAAAAAAGGCCTCATTTGATATGCGAGAGTTCACTACTCGGTACATTTCAGTTGGGCAACTCCTATCCACAGTAGAGACAGTATAACCAAACAGGAAATTTTCCAGCTGTTGATTCACACTACATTAAAAGACAATGACGTTTGATTTCTTACTCAATGAAAAGGGCACGGTCTCAAACTTTGCTGCTGTTTTTCTTGTCAAAAAAAAATGAAATAAGATATTTTTGATGTATGATCTGATATGCGTTAAATAGGTCGCCTTGGTGTATGCATGTCAACTTTGCAGGTTGATCAAATGTCAACGCTGACCTATGAGAGAATCCCTGTTGCCTTTACAAGCACACATTTCTGGTACATACTATAATTATCTCACCGTGTTATCTGTTCAATCTGAGAGCAGGTTTTGGAGCTAGATGTAGTTTTTGTAAGCCTTTCTGTGTACATGTACAGGCAATTTTCAAGATGCCTATGATGAAGGTAACTTTTCAAACAATCAAAAATTCACATAAAAAAATCAAATAAAAATAGAAAGAAAGTGACTCTGTACTTCTGAAAATTGCTTGATTATCAAGTTAAAGGGACATTATTTGTATATTTTTGTCTTTTTTTCTATTTTTTTCGATGACTGAAATCCCTGGTCAAATCAATGGGAGACTTAAATTGTGACTATGGACGGCTTCAAAGAGATGTGTAAAACCACCTTCTTGCTCTTTACGGCAAGGTTCAATGTTGGTTAGGGCGTCCTGCGCGATTTGAACCAACCGCCATGATTGAACCCCTGCACATGACCAATATTACTACGCATACGTCAACCATCAAAGTACAGCTGGAGCGTGAAAGGCCTGTGACCTACAACTTCAGCACAACGGATATCGAGGAGTACACGGCGCATAAACAAATGCACGTATCACAAACTACTGTCAAATAGTGAAACTGAGCAGGGCATTTGCTTGTAAGTTTGATTTTAGTATCGATGACACGGACTGTGAAACAAATAAAACCATAGACGCAATTGGGTCAATGGTAAAACTAAAACGATGTCAGATTGCTGTGGTGATAGTGAAACAGGTACAGAGTAATGCATTTCCTGTGCATTTGATCGTTAGCAAATCTTCGTCAACTTTTAAGATTTTTAGGGCATTTTCTTGCCATTACGTTGGTTCGTTTTACAAACACGACATGATCACTTGTTGAACCTGGAAACATCGCACTCGGACTGAACACTGCACGGTGTGTAGCATCGGTGACATTGTGACACCGCGCCGGGCGAGTACTGTCATTGATACTGCTCGCGATTGGAGTCACCTCTCGACACACAAGATCTGTTTGAATGTTGTTATTCTCTGTGCATCGTGTTATTATTGGTATCAGTTGAACCGCATTTTCGAACCAAAAGAGAATACATCGCAATGACAGTTGCCTAGACCCGTTCGCTTACGGCCTCTGTGCCTCCGACCCACTCCCAAAAGTGGGCTTTACGTAAGAAGCGCAGCTGAGCACATCGTGTACCTAAAGCCCTGCGTACGGCCTCCACGCCGTGTAACGCCGGGAACACACAGACCTGTACACAGGGCACATCGTGTACCTAGGCGAGGTGGGTGTGCTCGAAAACGAAGATCAATGCAAGTTTTGGATTCAAAATCGGCTGTTTTCGGCGGATAAACTGCCCGCCGTATTTCAGCAGGTGGACCAGTGGTTTTTTCTATATCAGTCTGCAGGGCTGTGGTGGGAGGCCGTATAAACACACAGCCCTGCCATGCAGAGCTATTCTAAAATGTGTTCCTGTAGCAGCAAAGATGGTATATCTAAGAGCAGGATTGGCCGTCAAGATCTCCATGAAAAACTGACCGTCAAATGTAACTGAGCAAACGGGATCGGTAATAGGGAATCCCAAAACTGCAATACTTTCGACTGTCACTTCGTGTGGTTTATTTTTTACACGCGGATGCTTACAGCGGCCTAGATAGCAGTTAGCAGTGTGGTCTGATCGCAGGTCAACCTGCCAACTCTGAGGTTAACAGTACCCTCCATTAACCTCAGATCCAAGGTTTTTCTATACGGTGTACGCAAACGGGATGGAAGTTGTCTGTGGTCGACCGTTTTTTAGACATCTTTCAGTAAGTCGAATAACATTATCAACTGCTTGTTTGCAACAATATGAGGTCAAAAGATACAAATAATGTCCCTTTAACATGAACAGATGTTTTGCTCATGGTTTTTTCAACATCTGGCTAAAACAGAAAACAACAGAACCAGATGGGAGTCAACTTAGTCAATTTAGTAAAATATTCACATCTTACCATTCACATGATTTTCTGGATTAGTCTTTATTTTCCAGTTTCAAGAATGAAACGGCTGCCACCCTCTCTGCCTATGTAATAGTGGCAGAGGCCTTGAAAATACAGTGCTATCAAGCTACTTGGTAAATGACGCAGTTAACTTATCACCCTTACATTCAGAGTTACCAGGGTCTCTAGAATCACACATGCCTATTTTAAGACCCAGGTGAAAGAGATCACATTTTTCCATTTGAAAACCATCGGTGTGAAAACAACATGTGTATCAGAGCGGAGGCACAATGCAGGGTGGAAACTTCACAGTATTACGTTTCACTTCTTTTTCTTAGAGTCTAAATCCTGATTTCTTTTATTTTTTGAACGCTGACTGACTATAGCTTTCACTCAACATTGTTCCCACTTCAGTCAAAAGGTCAAACTTATTAAAAAGGTCACGGGTTGGGTCAAAGGTCAAATGTGTTATAAAAAGATCCACGATAGAAAGTTTAAGCATCCACAAATGTACCAAACCATCGACAAGGTATATTTCAAAAGTTCCCCCTCTTTCTATTACAAAATTCACTTTGATCAGCACTCATAGCATGCTAAAGTGAAAGTCAAAGTGAGCTGCCTTGGTAACCCCCTGTTGCAGGCATCACAGTAATGGTTGCCATAGAGACCATCATGATGCTGCAGCTTGCTCTGTTGTGAAAGTCTGTATTCGAAGTCCGTGCATCTGTTTAACTTCCTCTGCGAGTGCCTGTGAAGATAAAACAGAATACAGAGATACTCGTTAAAATTTGGGGAATACTCACATTTTATCGATTTACAGAAGTACAAGGAATATGCAACCACTGGGTGGAGGGACAACATTGTCATTGTTTTCAAATTATTTCAGCTGTTTTTGCTTCTTATCTGACCAACTATTAAGCTGCTCCGTGCACTGAAACATGTTTAATTGTCAGCCATCACATTGCTATTCCAGCTGCGTGTTTTACACACCAATAACTGCTTATATGACATAATTTATGGTAGATATGTTATATGTACCGGTACATACAAAGTATAAGAGTTCTGTATAAATGATTATCCAACATATGTCTGTAAGTAAAACAACCTGAATACGTTCTCACATAAAACTAACACAACCGAGGTAATTTGAAAAAAACAGCAACTTTGTCTCTCTAACAGTCTCTTGTACTTTTTTGCTAGTTTAGACTAGCCTCAGAGCTAATTACATGAGTTGAATTACTCAGTAATTGTAGTTTGACATAGCAGCCGAGTGCCATTATCATAAACCTCTATGGGGACTTCCCTTTACTTAGTGCCAACTGAGGGCACTCCGGTTTTTCATCCCTGGTTTAGAGAAATTAAAGAACGAAACCGCACTCAGCTATGGTACTGTCAATATTCCAAAGTACAGTTGGATAAACATGTACGAAAATCCTGTTATTTTTTAGAAGGTACGGTACTTTGTTTTGGTAAGTATTCACTGTATGTCAGCCAAACTATCGATTCTGTCTATGCAAAGAAACCATGGACAAAATGAAGCAAGTTCAAGATTTTCTGTAAACTTCATGGACAGAGAACTTGCAGTTGCTATGATTCTGGTAAAATAATTACTTAATAATTACTTCATAGTGGCTGGCTTTGTTCCATTTCACAGCTTTTATTTGAAGTTGTAAATTACAGCCAGTATTAATTGTTTCTCTCATCTTGATTTCAGTTCTCTGAAATGTGCCGCTAGATTGTTGCTGTTGGGAATCACTGAGGGTTCAAGGGATTAGGCTAAAAAAAATAATAGGTTTGTTTCTGGTCATTGACTTGTGGTAATAATGATGCGGCGATGCGATTTTTTTTTTCAATTTTTTTTTTCATTTTTGGTGGAATTTGATACATTTCCCCCTTTTTTTCCATTGGGGCAAATGAAAAATCGGAAAAAAAGAGTTGACGCGCACACTTTGAAATGATGCGCGCGATGACCAGAAACAAATCAATTTTTTTGGCCTTAGATGCTGGTTGTTTATTTTTCCATCCAATGCTACACCTATGGTACGCAAAAACAGATCATTGTATTGGCAGCTGTTTACAGCTGTCGCCGAATTATGACATGAATGGCATCGGCCCAACTGTTTTAATCGATAAACAAAACTACTACATGCTTTTCTTATCAGATTTGGGTGTAAATCAATGCTATTAGCTGCCGAATACACAAGACTATTGGAGATAATTTGGAAACTATTAGTGGTGACACGCACAGAGCTCAACGGAACTTAGCTACGCAAATATTGTATGAATTAAAGACACGGTCTGACTTAAGCCAAGACAGTCAGGGCATGATAGAGTGATGAAAAGATGACCTCAGATCAACAAAACATCATGGGAGGTGACAATCAATCAAATTCAGTGTTTATTTATACAAATCAAAACACCATCACCAACAAACAAACCAAAGAAGACTCAACTATTTTCGTTGGGGGGGGAGGGTTGGGTGGAGGAGAGAGAAATGCTAAGCCTTGAAAGTCTGGATGAAATGAGAAGTGTCTTATCTATTTGATCAGATTTCAGTTCCAGTCTGAGATAAATTTGAGTTGATTTTGATTTATTTGGCAAACTACTCAATGCAAAAAAATGTACAATGGATGAGGTAAAAATAGGAACAATGCTACTTCATCAACCTTCAAGACCCCCCATCCCACCCCCCAGGTCCCCCCAAAGTTATATTACAGGTACATTCCTTGAATTGCTGATTTTTGGATTCTCCTTTGCAAGTTTAATCCAAATCTGTAATAGGGCTAATTCTGACAGTACATGAAATTCAAAACTGCAACTTCTGCTGGTGAAAATAAATTGCTGACTCAGCATTTTGGTACGTATGGTTGTATCTCTACTGGTGAAAATGTTTAATTGGGTAAATCTGAATATCAACCGCAGTGGTAACTTCTATTAGACTATCTTATTTTGTTTCTTTCACTGAGCTATGTGCACTAAAACCAAAATTGTAGTTTCTGACAGAGTATTTCTATGGGAAGAAAACACTTTGACAATCTCTGGTTTACATCAATCCTTTCTTCACGATAATGTGCTTTAGCAGTTCCAGAGTGAAGTACGGGCTGGTATTCAACTTCGTATAAATATGAAAAGATAACTTACAAGCTGTCTTGTGGGAGCGGGTGGGGGTGGAGGTGGAGCTTGGGGAAGTTCTGTACACTCATTTGTTCAAAACACAGTGACAGAGATTTTGCTCTTATACTCTGCTATGCTAAGAGCATTAAAGTTTGATGGAGGATGTTTTTGAACCATTGCCAGCAGGTTGCCAAGTCGACATGCTAAAAACAGCAGTAAACTTTCAATTCATTGAAGCCTACCACTACATGTATTCCTAAAATGCCCATATTGACAAATGCCCATTCAAGTTGGGTTTTTGTTACGCAGTCACATCACTGTGAATATATCAATTCTGATCACGTTTGCAGCACTCACTAAGAGTAGAGGCTTTTAAGCTCTGTTTAAAGTGCGTACACCTTTCACTTCAAGGTAAACCTTTCACTGGAAACTTTAATACCTGCAATTTAGATATCAACAGTGTCATACGGTACAATGTCTGTTACAGCTAGCCGCTAGGTACACACATGCACATCATGTGTTAAAAAACACGTAAAGAGCCACCGAGTATAGAGAGTATGGTCTCTAAAGATGACGTTTCATGTCTACAGTGCAAAACACGGTTATTCAACCTCAATGTCAGTGATGAAAGCACCAGCACAGAATTTTTTGTTCAGCAGACACGGAACGTGCCTCAAAGTAGAGGGTGTTGATCTCAGAAGATGATGTCTATGCTGACAGTGCAACAAACAGTCATTCAACCTCTATGCCTGCGATGAAAGCACCATGATGGCAGAATATTTATGGAGACAAAATATGCCACTTTGATGGTTTCATTGTTCAAATTCATTAGAAATGGTACACAATTTTGGTCCAGAAAAACACAATACCACAATGTATAATTTGCACAATGTATAATTTTGCACGAGTAGACGAGGAAAATCAACAAGTGATAACATATTTTCATGCTTAAAAAAAGGTAACACAATTGACTCATACATTTGCATGTAAAAAGTTCCCTTTAAGCAAAAAAGACTTCCTTCAACTTGTTTGTTTCTTGACAGATCTAGGAGTCTATCTTGCCCCACCTTTTATTCCAACAATGGATCCTGATCAAAGGACGGAATAGGGACTCGTAACGTGATGTAAACTGCCCGGCAACACAACCATACAGCTCAACTGGTCAAGACTCGGGACAAATTAGATTACTAAAATGGGGGATTAAATTGGAATATGTCATTTCAATGAGGGTACAATGGACTCTTAGAGTGAACATAATTATTGCACTCACGGAGACAAAGTCCGCTGTCTGTTGGCATTAAGTTTTATTGATTTCGGTATCATTTCAGAAGTTAGTTATAATATTGGCAGAACGTCAGCTTGAAACCGTGCCTGCATACAGAAGTGGTGAAGAAACAACGATATTAATTTATTGGATCGACGAGAACTACACACTGCGTTGGTAATATATAGCTTTCTTGGCAAACTCTATAAACAGTTGCAGTTGTGCTTTTACTCAAAAGACATTCACCCCAGGCATGTTGCTGTCTCATGAGGAACTGTAAGAAAAATAATTTTTCACAAAATGACAAAAAAAAACCCTGTCAAAATAAAAACAAACAAACATCAAACAAACAACGCCTCCATGACAATGTCAACTTTGTTTACTTGTAAGAACTTGCCTGTACTGTAGATCTTTGTAGTCTGTTTGAGGAGTGAGTGCATATATCTGTACATTTCTGATTGGTCGGTCTGGACACCCAGTGTGTTACCATATAACAAGATATATTGACAGTTTACTTCCTTGTAGGTTAATTCCCATTCACATGTCTTATTCATCCTCATATCATGCCCTGGCACAGGTACAGGTGCACAGGTAAATTTTTGTGTATCAATTTTTTCTACATTTTAGTCTCTACACACCTCAGCTAAGAGCCAGAAAAAGAAAAGTAATTACATGTATGTAGCACCACACAACTATGTTGACATTATTAAAAGAAGCCTGTACTGAATGCATCCCCTGTCCTTTTAAATTTACATTATATATGCAGACAAATTTTACGACTACACACAATTGTTTTCAAAAGAATTGCTTTTTTTCTGATATCTGTGAAAGCTTTTGATGTCTATGGTGTATGCTTTTTTAATTTCTCTTATTTGTTGTTTCAAGTGGAAAGTTTGTCTGTAAATGGCTGCCTCTAACCATTGGATACTGATGGAAAAAGGATAAGAATATAGTGTCAATGGCACTGTGCTCCCATTGGATGGGAATTAGCATAATAGTATATGGTAAATTACATTGGTAAATGCATATTTGTAAACTGTGTAACGTACTGGCCATGTACAACAGAATCAAAAGATGTAAACAGTGAGAATTCATTAGGTTCACTATGAAAAAGACCCTATGGTACAAGAATGCTCTCAGGTTCATTATCAATGACAGAATTCTTGTACCATAAGATCTTTTCATAATTAAAACAATCTGAATCACAACATCTCTATGAACCTGCAAACACATAAAATGTCTACTCATTTAAAACAGCAAGTTCTGTTCAGCATATTTTTTCTTATAAAATACAACCAGGTTTTAATAAAACCTGGTTGTATTTTATAAGAAAAAATATGCTGAACAGAACTTGCTGTTTTTATAAAATGTTACTCAAACAATCCAGAAATGTTAATTATGCTACTTCCGCCCTAAATTGGCTGTGGTTTCTGAAACATATCCTTGACCACAACGAACATGAACCCCTTAAAAATACAGTACAAATAATTTCATCATGATTTCAACAAATCAGAATGATAACAACTTCAGATTTCTCCAAATCAATATTTCAAAGCACAAAATTTCTAAGAAGAAAACATTTGAAAGTTCAGAGTAAATTTGCCAAGAAGTAGTCGTGCTATTAGTAAGGGTGACAGCATATTTTTTACTGCGAATTCCACGCTGTTGGTGTTTTATCTGGGCAACACAGACACTGCATGACACAAAAACCAAAACAAGTCACCGCACTGAAAATATCCCCTGCAAAGAATGAACTCCTTCATTTAATAAAGGAGACGTGTTTGTCACAAAATCTATTGTTAAAACTGTAAAAAGCCAATGTAAGCACGCTGAAAGTCAAATGTAAACATGATTATATTTATTAAACACTGAACAAGGAAGTACATGTATGCGCCATAGTTCCTGTTACATGCATATCAATCATTCCCAAGAGGTTCCTGTTTCTTCCTTCTCAAATTAATAAACCCTGCTTGAATTATATTTGTCCGGCAAGGAGGATAATGTCGTTTGTTCATCCTATTGTTCAGCGGAAGTAAACTATAATATGGAACAAGGAAATGCCAAAGTTCTGTTTTTTCTACCAGGTTGAGTTTGAAGGTATGCTCTAGCTGTATGCAAATTTTTGCACTGACCTATCTATTTTAAAGGGAAGCGGTCGTCGGAACTGAGCATGTGCGACTTTCTTGTTTACAAACATTGTATTTCATGCACTATATGTAGATGCATCATGTCAAGCATCGGTTGTAGGGTTGTTTAGCAACCTTTGAGCACAGTTCTGACGACTGCTCCCTTTAAACTTTTAGGATGCAACAAGAAATAAGAAGTTGCAAGGTCTCATGAGAAATATAATTGCAGGATTCAAGAAACCTCAATTGCGATACACAATATCGTTTGATTGTAAAAATTACAATCCATCTGATCTACTACAATTTAAGACCTAAATTTGGAGATTTACCACGCACCTGTACTTATTGATTTGCTTAATCATGTAGAATCTGATAAACAACTCTGTTTGGGCATCCCCATGTATTTATGACCAATATGTGTGCAAATTTGGCAAGGTTTTCACCTGAATTATGACAGTCACACATGGAAATGACACTCTTTTACAACCTGTTGAAAGCGCGTCATTTCTGCACGACTTAAATTCTGAGCTGAAATTCATGAGGGCCAATGCCAAAACCTGCTGCAGAGGCCTACTGTAGTATAATGGAAGGTTTAATCCGACATGATGAATGATTTGAGGAGGTTGGCAACATGTGAGATTAAAGCGTGAATGCACGTCGTTGGATGGTTGACAACCTGGGAGATGGGATTTGTTGACAGGGAACATGTCTATGATTTTGTCGAAAAGACAACTTATTTTACTTGTATCACTGATGCAAATATGATGTTGAATCGGAATGAATGTGCCAATTAAGAGCTCTGTGACCAAAAACAGAGAAAACTACTTTAATTTACCTTAAAAGGCCCCCACTCAATTATCAGATTTATCTACTATAAATATTATTTACTTGATAAAATATTCAATGGAAAACAAAAGAATGACAAACTGTTAATGTGCTGTTGACACATTCGCTAATGCGAGAACCTGGGATTGAGAAGGGCGCCTTTAACAGGCTACAATATAAGGGGATTTCAGTTCTTATCTGGTGTGTATGCACACCTTTCTTATTGTGTTTATTTGAGCTGATAAATCCAACGGTTCTACTCCGGAATAAAAAGGACGCGATGCGTTCTACACACTCAGTACGCCCATAATCACGTAATGCCGGTACAAACAAACCCACATGTGTACTAACTCGTATGGAAATACATGTACGTCTATGCGCGTTTGCGCACATGGCTTTGTTTGTACCGTGGTCGATTCGAATTCCGGGTTTGACCTATTACCAACATGAAAAAATCAAACTAGAGAATGCTTACAAGCAATCTTAATTCTGACATCCAGCGTGATGACAATGATAACTTATTTGTTCGGAAGTATACATTGTGTGCATGTGATCCCACAGACACGCTTACAGAGTGGGTATTATCCGGTCCACATGACTTGGTTAGGTCGGCATAGCACTGAAACCGATTGAAACCACCGAACAGTCTTTGAGAGAGGGTCCCTGCCCGAGGAAACACCGTTAGCTGACTGCTAGTGAGACAGAGTAACCTTGCCACAGGCAATTAAAGCAACAATTTCTACCATAGGTGATAAATGTCACTGAGACGTTTTACGATAACTTTCTTTCAGGTGAACATCAAAAAACAAGAAGACTGATGCAGCTTTACTCAAAATCAATGCACGGTGAGGATAACAAACAAAACCTTTTCCTATTTTGGCATCGCGGTGATCTGCTAAAATCTAAAATCTGACAGTAACTATGAAAAAGAGTCTTTTGAATGCGTCCTTCCTTCTGGAAGATATTCTCCCACACAGTGCGTGTATACCCGCAACTTCTTATCTGATAGAAGTTGTGATTTACAATGGTCATCTATTTGCTAACATAAAGATACGTTATCAACATGGTATCGTTATCCAAACACAAATTTAATGTGCCAGTCACAGCCGGTGTTACATTATTTATCAAAGGCCTTTCATCTTGATATCCTTTCATCCCCACTTCCTCAGATCCACTAATCCTCTTAATCCTATTAAACACGATAAGATTCTACCAGATACTGAGATAGAGGTTGTGAAAAAGTTCTGGTAGCATGCACCTCCAAACTGAAAGATTTCAAGTTAAAGGCGCCCTTCTCAATCCCAGGTTCTCGCATTAGCAAATGTGTTAATAGCTCATTAACAGTTTGTCATTCTTTTGTTTTCCATTGAATATTTTATCAAATACATAATATTGATATTAGATAAATCTGATAATTGAGTGGGGCTTTAAGCTCGAGCTTACATTAATGATATCTTTACCCCATTATCTTTCAGGGTCAAGAAATAAAATATGGGGTTAGCGAGTAACTTTTGGTACAATAGGACAAATTACCTACTAATACCGATACTTGGAATTTTAAATGGCTGCCTTCCTCATGTTGACGCTATTTAAAAATACATAAATTTTCAACTTTTAAAAAAAACAATAATGTTGAAGACTTCCTCCAGACTTAAAAATGAGTACCCTTGAAGAAACAGACCAAAAAAGTATTGCAAAAATTTTGAGATTTAAAAAAAATTTCTCCCTGCTCGGAGGTGCGCTCTACCTGAAAGAGGTATTTTCTTTAACAATTGTAATCGTCTTTCTTGTTTTCCAATAAATTATGAGTCTATTTGAACAGTTTGCTCTCTTAACCCTTACACCACGATGGTTTGGCCAAAACAAATCGTTATCAATAGCAAGTGTGGACCTGTTTACAGGGAGTCGGAGGTGAACTGGTTACAGATGAAAGAGCAGTAAAGTTGACAGTGATGTCACGACTTCGCATTGGGGATTTTTAAAAGTATGATATCCTTTTGTATTTTGTTTTTCAAAATCACTGAGAAAATAAAGCCGTCACGATGCCTGTCAATGTAAGCCTTGCATTTAGCAGTTAAATCATCGAAAGAAAACCAGAGGTCTCAAAACTATTGGCACAAATTTTCAATGAAGTCCCTTTCAAAATTGATTATGTGACGGTAAAAACTGACGGACTGATTTCTTTTGACTGGGCCATGTGTCATATTTCATGAAAGAAGTGAGTTGCCACATTCTCAGTGTAATTTGCCAGTCTTCCTCTGCACATACGTCTGTAAATTAACCACTTGAGTGCCAAAGTCAGCTTTCTTGACGGCATATATGAACCAGTCAAATTTTTTTTTCAAATCCAGACAATTTTTTTTTCAATTTTGCCAAATCTTGTTCAAAAACTGTAACCAATGAAGAGAATTGTAAATTTGGTCCAAAATCATAAAAAATTTACAGAAAATTCCTTAAAAATTGGTAAAATATTGAATTTTGGTGGTTTTTACAGCACTCAAAGGGTTAATCTGGATCAGTGTGCCTCTCAACTAGCTTTGATCGCGATTTCATGGTTGTTGCTCAATATAGCTGCACGCGCATGACTTTCGGACAACGCTGCCTAAAATTCAGACAAACTTTGTTGTTGCATACGCAGCTGTTGTTGCAGCTTGTAGTCTGAGCCATAAAATACCACGAACTAGCATGACTTTTAGTAACCAATGTAACGTTAGCCGGTATTATTTTCGTCATTCATGCGGAAAATGCAGACAAATGTTTATTTATGCATACAAATGAGAGAGAACAGTGACGTCATTTGTGATCAATGCTATTCTCAATTTGAACAGATTTTGAAAAGTTGAAATGCTTTATCAGAATCCAGGGAACTTCAACATCTGTAATTTTGTGAGCAAGGAAAACAACAGTTTGTATGGAAAAACTCAGAAGATGTCACATTTCCATAGAAAAAATCTGATGTGAACATTGTGACCTTATCAAGTGTCACGATTCCATAGAAAAAATCTGATGTGAACATTGTGACCTATCAATTGTCACACTTCTATGGAAAAAATCTGATATGGATATTGTGAATTTATCAAGTGTCGCAGTTCCATGGAAAAAAATCTAATGTATGTGGAAATCGTGAATTCATCAAGTGTCGTAATTCCATGGAAAGAAAATCTGATGTGAATATTGTGAGCTCATCAAGTGTTACAATTCCATAGAAAGGGATCATTTTAATTGTCAGAACTGGTACACAATTAATTTTATCACACTGACGCTCCCTTTGAGATTTTTAATGTGTGGATATTAATTTTTTTGATAATGTAAGAAAAGAAGTTATTATAGAAATAAAGGGTGATGCCCTGACTGTTAACGTTTATTTATGGGCAAGGGCGAGAAGACAGCCAAAAATTAACGAGCCCGTTAATTTTGGCTTTCCTCTCACCTGCACCCATAAATAAACGTTAATGGTCAGGGCAGAGTCTGTTATTTTCGTTATATTATCAATGAACCCAAGAAAACCGTAAAAAATTACGAAAATTTCCCACGCGAAAGACAACAGGCCCCAGAACTTGTATTACACAAATTTTGTATTCACTGAACAGTGACATTGTGCTGTGCTGCATGTGAGCTCTGTGAGCAGTCCAATACACAATGCAATGACACACGCTGTATATATTTTGCAAATGTGGAGATTTTTTGGGAAAAAGTGTCTAAACTTGACCCACAAGTGCTCCATTTTATTTTGTGGTTGATTATGATCTTTGTACAAATCACAATTTACGTTTTAGCTGTATGTAAAGTTACGATGTTTACGATACTGTGAGATGACAATATTATTATTCATATTCACTGGCACATAAACAAGCATTACTGTGTATTTGTGGTCAGAAACGTCGTTAAGCTCGACAAATTAAAATGCGACAGACAGGGCATGGTAATATAATACCATTTAGTTGCATCTGTAAAGTAACCAATATTTTTGGCATAAGAAACAGGATCATCTGTTGATTTGCATAATGACATATACTTGATCATTATGATAATTTGGGGCTTTTTTCTCACGTACCGGTATATGGATCTTATGTAAATGATGTGAGAATTGTCCATGTTTGCAGTCTATTGCTAACAATATTTGTAATGATTGGTTTGATCTGATCAGTGCTTTTGTGATTTCTTGGCCAGCATGAACGAGAGTGAGCCAATTCATTGTAACAATCAATGCAGGAAACACAGAGCATCCATGAATTCTGTCAATGCACAACGCTGAGTTCATGCTTCATCGCCATGCCAACATAGCTTCAGGATTGAGCCACAGGTTTAGAAAGTTACACTTGTGCTGATCTTACTATAAGACACACAGGAAAAGACTTGAAAGCAATGACAATACAAGCAGTAGCAGGGTGAAACCATGGTACAAAGAGCTGCTAGTATGACATAAAGACTGTTTATTTCTACTCCTATTTTCATGTTTATCACACACGCTCAATTCTCGAAACAATACCCCATTGAGTTTGATGAAGTAAGTCTAGAGCTTAAAAATATAGTCCCTTGGAATTGCAAATTCAGTAATGATAGAGGCATTGGTGGCCAAAAAAGCCAAAAATCCTCATTGTCACGGTCTGTCGACCAAAGTCGTTCCTTTACAAATGCACTGAAGCAGTTTTATTAACCCTGGGAGAAGCAAAACAATATACATAAAAGGCTTCCTATATTGACTATGAATACTAAACTGCTGAATCTAGAACACTGCCATTGATGTGCAATGTCTTCAGGGCACATGCACGAAAATTATCAAGGTGGCCTGAGGAAGGCGCCTATATAAAGCGTGAAGCTACAAAAGTTATGGCGACATTTCCTCATGCACAAATATCTTTTTTTATACTTATTTTCAAGCCACACAGGGAAAAAAAAACAATTTAAACAATTTGATATCATAAATTGACAGTACATGTACGATGTTGTTTGTGCCGGTACAGTGATTGACAGGTTAATAGTTAAATTATCACTCATATGGGCACCTTGAAAAAGAAGACGCTATGTGGTACATGTGTTTGCAATATAACTGCCGAAGTATCTTGAATAAAGACTGGGAAAGCTCTTTACATGAAAAAATGTAGAGGGCAAAACAAAAGCAGACTGATAAACAATGATTCAGCATCTCTTGTTTCTTTTCCTGGTGCATTTCAGAGTGACCCCCAAATTTTTAGGGAGGGGGCCTAAATGTCCCTTGGTTCTACAAATTACAATCTGAGATTCAACGCTGCATTACCAGTAACTTTTGTGGCATTTTCAAGTGCATTTGTTCTGTTTACAAGATACAGTTTCTTGTTATTTGCCCAAAATAGTATTCAATACAAAGTGTAATGTGTGTCATGTCATCCTATGTAACAGCTGACACCTAAATATTAGCCTGGACAAGAATTCATTGGTGTTGGCAAGGCTTATACTCCGTATTTCCACACACTTTCAGGGAAAATTATATAAACATGTACTTGTTTTACGGAACAAAAAGTAAAAATATTAGTCCTCTACGACTGGAATTAACTGGTAAAAGCTATCGGATTCCCCACATGGTAATTAACTTTGACTTGAAGTCTGAAAGAGCTAGCTCAAAGCTGTCATGCATGAAGTATTTAGTAAACAACAGCAGTGCATTTATGTTACCTGGATGTATGTTTATATAGCATAATAGTTTACACCACACGCAGCATGAGGGCAGTGTTCGCTGAATGGACTGAACCATGAGCAGTACGGCCACGGCTTAAGCAATGTGTCTGACGATCGGAATACACCATGTGCACTTGAAAAAGAGGCAAAAGTCATTACAAAAAGGAGCAAAACAGACCTGCAACTGCTCAGACCCTAGGTAAACTTACTGAACAGGGCAGCTTTTCATGTCTTGCGGTGATCAAATACTCTTTTAGAGGGTAAACACCTGGAAGTGGATCTTGCAAAGGGCGGTCGTCTTCTGCAAATTTGTGAACGTATGCGCCACATAATTTCTCCATGTTTATATTTTAATCTCGGTTGATTAAATAGTTTCGGCACATATTTCCACAAAATAATATTAAAATAAACATTTTATGCACGAAACAAAACAGGGAAAACAAAGGTAAAAATGAGGGGAATTCCCTTTGAGCCACACTGCGACCTTTAACCCCTAACCTGAATTACTAACCTGGACAAGAGACGTCACAAAGTGACTGGAACTGGCTGAAAAATTGAAGTTTTCATAATATTTTATTGAAGAACTCAATTTGAAGCAATTTATTTGCTTTCACCACCCTTTATTATTCTTTATGTGCTTTTGAGTTTTTTTGTTTATTGTACATTAACCAGCATGATCATGTGATTTTAGTTGCAAGAAAAAAAAATCTTTTCGAGTGTTTTGCAGAGTAGGCAGTTTGAGAAACTGAGACGTGTCAATGTAAACACTGACACCTGTAAAAGTGGGTTATCAAGTAGAAAAAAAATTGACAGTTTCTTCAAACGGAAGTAAGTTTTGGAAGGAAGCTGTGAGATCCTGCAAACTTTGTGCATTGTTTTTGTTTGCATGTTCCTGTCGCGTACCGTGACGAGGTCTGCATATAGGGTCTTTATTCCTGTCATTACATGGCCGAAAGGTTGTGTAAACCCTGGAACGCATAGATTTGATGGTGGGTAGGTTGGCGTATATTTGTTTTGTCAACTCTGAGTAAATTTAATTTGCCTCCCTGACTGACACAATTACCGCCCCGAACAAACACACTTCAAAATGATAGCGATAACTTTTATGATTCATGTGATTTTTATGTGACACAGAGATTAGAGAGGTAAACAGTAATAAGATCTATTTCTCAATTGCCATTCCTTGTTCTCTTTAGGGGCATTGCTCTCATCACTCTATAAAGCACCTGGAAATCCTATGTACATTTTATATCTATATGTACATTTTATTTTTGTATATGTTGTATATATACATGTACAGTATGTATACGTATGTGTGTATGTATGTATGCATGTATGTATGTGTATGGATGTATATATGTACATTTTATGTATGTACATATGTATGTATGTATGTATGTATTCACGCATGTATGTATGTCTGATGTATGGATGTAATACTGTATGTAGGGATTTATGGTATGTATATATGGTATGTACATGATAGGTATGTATGGACACTACTTGTATACTGTATATAGGTAGATGTGTCTGTGCATACATATACGGTACTGGTATGTATTGATATAACAGATAAATCTGACAGTTTTTTCCGTACACCATTATTGTCTTCTGCACAGTGGAATATCAATACAGTCTCATCTAAAAAGTCATCGATGATGACACAGTCCCCCTTATTCATGGGTACTTTGATGACCAGTCCTCAGAGAGGATAGAGTCCTGTTCAAAAAATGGGTCTATGTATGATTAAAAATTCTGCAATACAGATGGGGCAAGAAATACATATGCACATATGAATGAGGTACAAGATGTGACATCTTAAGGTCTAATATCCTATCAGCATTGGAGGGTATAGAACTTGTGGTTACTGAGTTATGCATATATATGTATAATCAAGGTCAAATGGTCATAAGGTCACATGACATTTTGAAAAAAAATTGTATTGCTAATTAATCCCTATATGCCAAAAATCAGACCTCTAGCTCTATTCCCTTGCCCAGAATTAGATGTGTGCATAATTAATGAGGTAAAGCGTGTGTTGTCATAAGTCTCCCACCCTACTAAATATAAAGGACATAGCACTTGTGGTTACGTATTTATCGACATAAATGTATATTTCAGGTCAACGGTCATCGAGTCACATTTATTTATTTATTTATTTTTTATTTTATTTATTTATTTTATTACGGAAGACCAACAGGAATAAAATCCCAATTACAGGCTCCGCTCGACATAAAAGAAATACAAGTTAGCACAATCACACAAAATAAACAATAAAAACAATATATACAATAAAAAGACAATTGCGATTCACAAACGAGATCATGTATAAAAATAATTCTTTACACTATTTTTAAAAAGACTAAATCTGTCAAAAATATCAATATTTGGATTATATTTTGCAATTTCGTTAAAAGTGGACAGAGCACGTGGAATGAAAGAGTACTTGCGAACATTAATTCTGGTTGCTGGTACCCGAAACGGACAGTTAAACCTTAAAGTTCGTTGAACATTCAGTGGGATTTGTGTTAAATAAGAACTGTTAACCACAGAATGAATACATTTGTATAAAAAACAGAGATCAGAAACTTTTCTACGATTAAAAAGGGGAGGTAGTTTGAAAAATGTGCATAATTTTCTATACTCTGAAGAACAGTAGGTATGTTTTGTTTAAAGCATAAGTATCTGATAATTTCTTTTGAACACGTTCAACTTTATCAACTAGGTTCTTTTGCCATGGATTCCATATAACAGAACAGAAATCGAGGCAGCTCCGTACCAAAGAAATGTACAAGGCCTTCACCGACTTTACATTATGGAAATCTTGACAATTGCGTTTTAAGAAACCTAGATTGCGCATTGCTTTCTTGACGACAGTATCAATGTGCTCGGAAAAATCCATGGAGCCACAAAGTATGACACCAAGGTCCTTGATTGACGTAAAACGTGTGATTGGAGTTGTATTAATTGAGTAATTAAAAAGAATCATCTTAGTCTTATTAGTAAAACTAATGAAGCCACATTTGTCAATATTTAACTTAAGCTTCCATGTTGAACACCAACGGACAACCCTGTCAAGATCATCTTGCAACAATGCGCAATCAGAAATTGACTGGATAGTTTTATAAAGCTTCGAATCATCTGCATATAAAATAACATTTGATGACCGAGCACATGTTGACAAATCATTTACGTATAAAATAAAAAGCAGGGGACCAATAATAGAACCCTGGGGTACACCAGATACAACTGGGCACCATTTGGAAAAACTTCCCTCAATGACAGTTCTCTCTGGGAGCGATCAGACAGATACGACTCAAGCCACTTAATGCAATTTCCGGTATAACCGAAAGAAGAAAGTTTTGTGAATGAGTAGTTTATGAGAAATGGAATCGAAAGCTTTACTGAAGTCACATGACATTTGGTCAAAAAATTTCTATCCTATGGTTATCCCTATATACCAAAAATCAGACATCCAGCTCTATGGGTTTGCTCAGAATTAGATATATGCATAATTAATGAGGTACAGTATGAAGCATCATAAGGTCTCCCATCATACCATATATGAAGGGTGTAGCACTTGTGGTTACTGAGTTATGGACAAATATGTATACTTGAGGTCAAAGTTCACCGAGGTCATGTGACATTTTGTCAAAAAAATTGTGTTGCTAAGTTATCCCTATATACCAAAAATCAGACCTCTAGCTCTATTGACTCGCTCAAAATTAGATATGCACATAATTAATGAGGTACAATATGTGGCGTCATAAGGTGTCCTATCATACCATATATGAAGGGTGTAGCACTTGTGGTTACTGAGTTATGGACAAATATGTATATTTAAGGTCAAAGGTCACCAAGGTCACATGACATTTTGTCAAAAAAATTGTGTTGCTAAGTTATCCCTATATACCAAAAATCAGACCTCTAGCTCTATTGGCTCGCTCAAAATTAGATATGCACATAATTAATGAGGTACAATATGTGGCGTCATAAGGTGTCCCATCATACCATATATGAAGGGTGTAGCACTTGTGGTTACTGAGTTATGGACAAAATATATATTTGAGGTCAAAGGTCACCAAGGTCACATGACATTTTGTCAAAAAATTTGTATTGCTAAGTTATCCCTATATACCAAAAATCAGACCTCTAGCTCTATTGGCTCGCTCAAAATTAGATATGCACATAATTAATGAGGTACAATGTGTGGCGTCATAAGGTGTCCCATCATACCATATATGAAGGGTGTAGCACTTGTGGTTACTGAGTTATGGACAAATATGTATATTTGAGGTCAAAGGTCACCAAGGTCATATGACATTTTGTCAAAAAAATTGTGTTGCTAAGTTATCCCTATATACCAAAAATCAGACCTCTAGCTCTATTGGCTTGCTCAAAATTAGATATGCGCATAATTAATGAGGTACAGTATGTGGCGTCATAAGCTGTCCCATCATACCATATATGAAGGGTGTAGCACTTGTGGTTACTGAGTTATGGACAAATATATATATTTGAGGTCAAAGGTCACCAAGGTCACGTGACATTTTGTCAAAATATCTGAGATATCTGCGTGAACGGATGGACTCACGGATGGACTAACGGACGGACATGACCCAATCTATAAGCCCCCTGGACTTCTTCCGTGGGGACTAAAAACTGTGTCACTGCATCCTTTTTGCAATATGAATGCGATGAGAAACTAAATTTTTATTTTTCTTGGCCTTATACATGGGAGTCTATGGACTGCCTTATACATGGGAGTCTATGGAGACTGCCTTATACATGGGAGTCTATGGAGGTGAAAACTAAAAAGTCCTCTAACACGGCCAAATTTGATCGCATTGTGAAACAAATCGACGTACATCTGTATGGGATAGGGTACTATCCTTGTGCAAAGTTTGAAAGAAATTGACCTGGGCATGTCTGAGATATCTGTGTGAACGGACGGACGGACGGATGCACGCACGGACGGACGCACGACGGACGCACACACGCACGGACATGACCAAACCTATAAGTCCCCCCGGACGGTGTCCGTGGGGACTAAAAATACCATGGGAAAAGGCACAATGCTGAACCAGTGAGGTTCAAATCAATCAGCAAACGTTGAAAATAGACTTCATCACAGAAATTGGATAATCAGTTCACAGATACAGAGTGTATGAATGCAGTCTAATCGCTGTTTACATCAGAGGTAGAGATAGAATACTTCTGTTCCCTGCCTTTTTTTTTTATTTGACTATTGTCTCTTAATCCCTACAGCTCAAAAACACACACACACAAAAAGCTGCAATCTATACAAGTGATTTTCATCAGATAGATATGAATGTGACCCTACTTCACAAACTTGCATAGTCAGTGGATAAGGGTCTCCATACAAGGGTGGGTGGGGCAGAATCTACAAAAAGCACTGTCTAACTTTTTTTACTTGTTTTCATTATCTTTTGTAATTTGAAGTACCTATAAATTACTACAAGGGTATTAGTTTGTCAAAGGTCATCAAGTTGAGATGATGTTAAAGTAGCACAAACCTCGAAATTGAAAGACTCAAACTTTTGTTCAGACTGTCTGCAAGATATAACACAAAATCATTTCTTTTCATAATCAAGATTACAAATCAGGGGTCACCTCGAAAACTTTGGTGCAAGAGAAAAGAATAGTGACTGAATATTTACTGACATTTGAAATTCAAAATGGCTGCCATCCCTATGGTAACTCTATTTGGGAAAAATAAAATTTTCGAGTTTTACCAACATATGCCAGTGAAAACTTTCGTGACTCAATGAGCTTCAGAATGAGGCCCCAACAAGTGGTAGACCTCAAAAGTAGTAAAAGTTTGCAAATCTGTCCTACGGCACACATATCGGTACTACTGTAAAAACCCTATTATAATTCGACCACTCTATTATTTCGACCACCCTATTTTTCCTCAAAGCGTAATTTTATTTCACTCTTATCAATTCGATCACTGATGGCAATTGGGACTTTGTCAATCTCTAATAACTCGACCAACCAATCATGACAAGCTGTTTTTAATATTTTATTTTCGATAAAATACACAAACCAATACAATGTACTGCACAGAATGTCTAAGTCAAGATTTCAGGAAAGTCACCTTTAACCCTTTTCCTGTCAAGTCCATATTTCACCACCAGGTCAAGATGGTTAAAATCAATGAAAGACAACATATTCCATATGATGTATTTTAACATAATACTGTACATTTGTTGGCTGTTGAAAACAGAATACTGTAAAGTTGATTTTTTCTGGACAAAAGATGCTATAACATACCAAACAAAGTGGGTGAAAATACGTCATGTTTTGGCTCAACACCGCTTTTTACTGACTTGGCTGATAGGGAAGTGATACAGTTATTACTGTCTGACAGGAAAAGGGTTCAATGTTTCACTCATCCAAGATGGTAAGCATATCACTTAATGAACTGTCAAAAAAGTTGAAATCCCTAATAATTTGACCACTAAAATTATTTTGTATTATGATTACATTTTTCTCGCTATGTAATCTGTGTTAATGAAGGAAGGGACGCTGTACACGTGTCATGTTTTTGCAGCCTCCACCAGCGTCTCTTTGCCATGTTTATGTTTGAGCTTTGCATTTTTACAGTGGACATTGAATCATAGTCGCTAATCCCTTCACTTTATCACATGCAAATGTATTCAACCGTGACCTTCACCGAGGTTTCCTGTTGCCGTTCATTCCAAAACTGAGCATTCACGTGCTAGCTGCCGCACTGAGCTTTGCTTTCCCACCATCCCACCCTTGTACACAACATTTTTATTATTTAATAAAGAAAGGGGGTTGCCATCACAGAGCCTGCTGGGTCTGTCATGGTACCACGCAGTCTGTCACGTGACTTGAGCCAGTGAACTTCAGGCCCTCCTCATGTGCCAGGCTGCTAGCGACGCCGGACAAACCCACTGTGTTGGCAGGCTTCACTCCGACACCACGTCACCCCTCTTCGATGCCACTCAAATCTGCGATTGCCACCGCAGGGGAGGTGCACTATGACGTTTGTGTGGAGTCCACCCCCAGATTTCTGCAACGCCACTCTCGTGTCACTGAGTCTTCTTTCATTAATCTTTGTTAATTTTCTACTAACTCAACTATTTAAAATCATAATTATTTGTTTATGGTCGAATTGATAGGGTTTT